>NC_069505.1:339000756-339230756 GCF_027579735.1 Bombina bombina
CATGATACAGATAGAGCATACAATATTAAACAGCCCATGTATGTGTGTTATCAAATTTGCTTTATGCTCCTAATATCCTTTGTAGAAGGAGCAGCAATGCTGTACTGACAGCTAGCTCAACACATTGGGTCAGCTAGAGCCAATGACAAGAGGCCTACATGTGCAACCAATAATCAGAAGTTAGCTTCCAGTAGAGTATTGCTGCCCCTGAGCATACCTATGTATGTTTTTCAACAAAGAATACCAAGATAACTAAACAAAGTATATCATAGAGATACATTGGAAAGTTGTTTATAATTGTATGCTATGGGGTAAATTTACCAAGTGCTGGGCGGACATGATTCGCTGTAGCGAATCATGTCCGCCCGGCATTGTTAAATGCCAACAGCATATGCTGTCTGCATTTAACATTGCACAAGCATTTCTTGTGAAATGCTTGTGCAATGCCGCCTGCACATTTGCGGCCAATCAGCCATTAGCAGGGGGTGTCAATCATCCCGATCGTATCTGATTGCAGTTCGCCACCTAAAAGGTGGCGGACAAGTTAAGGAGCAGTGGTTACTTCTTAACTTACGTTTCTGGCGAGTCAGAGACTTCGGCGTAGGAAGCAGCATCGGCTGATTGTTAGATATATCCCTATATCTGAATCACAAAGGGACACAAACCTCATCCTGCAAAAACTCCCCTTTTGTGGTATATTTAAGATGTTTGTATAAGGTAACACAATTAAACTAAGTGAAAAAAATGCCTGTTTACCTGCACTTATCTTATTAGTCCTGTACCCCTTTCCAACAATTTTTTTCATATATATTTTTTTAAATGCGGCAATCCAGCCAACCAGAAGCTGCACCAATCACGATACCACTGATTTCACTCTTTCCTATGGGTGCCACACTTTGTGGGGGGAAAAATACAGCTAATAGATTTGCACAAACTATTATACAGCATAAAACAGGAACTAAAGCTGGTAGGACTGATTTTAACTGATTATTTGCTTATAATTAGATTCCAATAAACTAAGAAGAAGTTTGACTATGATATCATCCTTATTTTCTATATTTAATCTTAATTGTCAACTTTGACCTGACCATATCACCGGGCCACGTCAGTAAATAAATAGCTGGGTGGCAGCCCTATGAATGCTGAGTAGAGACCACAGGCGCATGTGCCATCTGCTTTCGTCTAAAGAAACAAACTGGTGCTGGGGAGTAACTGGGAGAATGTCTATCTTATCTCTCTCCCGTGCCAGTGGTGGAGATGCAGGATGAACTACCTGCAGTGGTGCAAATGTGTCCCCAGTCTACTTTCATGGTTGTTCTTTTCAGCTGAGGTATTGCTGTATGAACTTTAATGCAGCAGAATCTGTATTTAGTTGTACTGTGTGTTCCAAGAGACTGCCGACTTAAAGGAAAAGTTTACCCTACATTTTCTCCCCTTTAATTTGTTCCCAATGATCCCTTTTTCCTGACTGAGTGTATTAAATTGTTTATAAATCTCCTTTACCATTATTTCTTCATTTGAAATAGCCGATTTAGCCTGTGGCTTTCCCTACCAATACTGAAAGTTTCTATACTTAAAGGGACACTCAAGTCAAAATTAAACTTTCATTATTCAGATAGAGCAGGCAATTTTAAACAACTTTCCAATTTACAGTGCACAGTATTTTTATATTTAAAGTTTTTGAGTCACCAGCTCCTACTGAGCATGTGCAAGAATTCACAGAATAAGCGTATATGCATTTGTGATTGGCTGATGGCTGTCACATGGTACGTGTATGCATTTGTGATTGGCTGATGGCTGTCACATGGTACAGGGGGAGTGGAAAAAGACAACTTTTAAAATTGTTAGAAAAAAAATCTACTACTTATTTGAAGTTCAGGCTGTGTGCTATTGCATTGTCTTGTTATCTTGCATTTGTTGATTATGCAAATCTACTGTGTTGACTGGTCCTTTAAGTACAGGCCATTGACAGGCTTTGTAAACACAGTCAGAAGAAGAAAGTACACTCCCAGTGGGGGTTAGGATAGGTAAGTAATAAAGTATTAATTTTCCATTGTTCTCTCCAAGTCCCTGATCTCGAGAAACTGCCTTTCTGGCCTTGTCTGCCTCACAGTCCATCAATATTTTCAAAGAAAAGGGGCATGTCCGAGCACTGCCGGCAATGTCTCTCCCATATAAGTCAATGTGAGTGTGACTTCACCACCCACATCGCTGATCATTGGCATTTTGCTGTGGCGGGGGGGGGGGGGGACCCTATTTGAAGTGGGCATAAATGGCACAGGCAGTGCGCTCACTGAAACTAAAAATAGTTTCCATGTAGGCACATTGCAAATATTGAATGCAGCCGCAGGACCTAATTTGCACTTCACCTACGTTAACAACCTCAGACGACAAACATGGCCGCTACCCTCCTCGCAACCTGCACTTTGCTGATTCGAAAATCCGAATCAAAGTGCAGTCTACTCCCCCTATCTCACCCTGCTAACTCCTCCTGAACGCCTATACCTATGTCACATCTAAGCTACACTCCCCCTGCTCCACCTCTCTACCTCTATTCATCAGTATTGTATATGCCGTCTACAGTGGACAGGACACAAATTTACATATAAATAAGACGCTCCTCATGGTGCAGCACAAAAGTACAAAATATAGTGGAATCCACATACATAGCAGATTGCTAGCTCACATTTACAGATGACACACAAACACAGCAGACCTGGACATCCGAGCCACCTGGCAAGCTTGCTTCCCGTAACAGTAACACCCATCACAAGTCCTTCTCATTGGGGGAGGTAGAGACCAGTGAGCCAAAACAGCGTCTCATCAGAACAAAATAAACTGTAACAGCAACAACTCAATGAGTTTTCCTTCAAATGAATGCAAATTTTTATTACACATAGAGAAAGTTTGGTGGAGAAAGGCAGACAGTAATGAAATAAAGATTATTCAAAATCATCTTAATAACTTTAAGACTTGTTTGGAATATGATAACCTAAATAAGATGGCCTTACAAAGAACAGATACATTCCATCAAGATTTAATACTTGATAAAAATAAGAAAATGTTAATGGATGAGGAAGACTTCTTCAAAGGAGAGGTTTATTCATTTAATTAAAAACATCAGAAAATGCTGGAAATGATAATAGATCTAAAACGAAAACTAAATCTTACTCCAATTATAGAATGAAAAGACCTTTACAATATAGAGATAATAAATCACAGGATTATATACAATCATCAAGAAGGAATCAAGATTAGTGTAATAACAATAAGGCAGAGAAACATAGGACCTCCAATAGATTTAAGCCATTGAGGGATTTGCCTGTTGAGCAATCTGATGGAGAATTGCCATCAACCTCACAGGAAAGCTATTGCAATAAAACATGAGAGAGAATTTCTTCTTCTTAAAAAAAACTAACAATTCATTTTATTATCACCTTACTAAGGTACATAAAGACATCATAAACCCTCCCAGCAGACCCATTATAGTTAGGAGAAGGTAGCTTAACAGATAATGTATCTTTTTATGTGGATCACTATCTTCAAAAATATGTATCCATTTTGGATTTATACATAATAGACTCTTCTGATTTATTAGTAAAACAAAATTAATTGAATAATGAGGACATTTATATTTGGTGTGACGGAACTAAAACCATCTACAGGGACCTTGTGTGCACAGCTGTGTCTATTGGTTGCACACTAGAACAAAGTCTACTATCATTCCCAGGGACATGGTGTGGCACAGCTCTATTTATTGTTTGAACGTTCAGGTACATGGTGTGGCACAGTGCCATCTATTAGTTGATCGTTCAGGCACATGGTTTGACACAGTGCCATCTATTGGTTGAACATTTATAGTCACCAATACATTTGCATATATCTTGCATGATGTGACGTAATAAAAATGTTTGCGTTGGTATATATTGGCATAGGTTCCCCAGACTCCCCTTCCCTTTTATCAGAGTCATATTCCATGATTGTATTGTTGCCTGTATACTTACTATGTAGTTATGTTTTAGGTTGAGTGTGTCACCCCAAGTGTAAAGTTCTTAGGGGCTAGTACTGGTTGAAATAAAGATCAAACATGAGTAGTTCCTTTTGGAACTGTGGGTCTTGCCTGATTCTTTTAGAGATTCCAGTGGCAGTGCAGACCATTAGGACATTCAAAAAGTGCTTAACAGTAAACAATCCCCAAATAAAAAAAAAAAGAAAATCTAAAACATTCAAAAAGTGCTTAACAGTAAACAATGCCCTATAAAAAAAAAACTAATTTACTGTTGTGTTTTCAATTCTTTGTTTTCCAGATACCTTCAGGGTCAACTATTTCCAACCTCTTCCTATCAAGACAAACATACAAATATAACCTTCATACGAACACAAGCATCCACATCCACTACCTCATTCTTAAAAAACTAAAATATTTCAAACACCCCATAAAGTTTATTTCACACAAACAAGCTAACAACCACATCACCTTTGACTGAATATTATCTGCACCACACAAGCCAAACAAAACAATTTCAAACGTAAACAATCTAATTCCTGTCAAACCCATAATCATTCTTCTAAGTGTCTTCCACACATTCCTTGTATACTCACAGGTCCACAAAATATGTACCAAATTCTCCACCTGACTTCATCCTTCCCTTGGACAACATTCAGAATTAACCAACCTTCTAAGCCTTTGAAATTCCCTTGTAGGCAAACACCCATGCACAACCATCCGTGATACATCTTTCTGTCTATTTACTAACATTTTGTCACTTACATTCTTCCATACCTGCACACTCTCAGACTCAGTCAAACCCCCAATTACATGTAATGTCTCCCTCTCTTGTAAGAATGCCATTAACTTCTTACTATCGCACAACACATCTTTTAAAACATTCACCAACTGATACTTTCTTAAATATTTTTCTATCCTCACATAAAACCATGGTGATGTAAAACACTCATGCTACCTATTATCTCTAACACACAACCCAAATCTTCGTATCACTCCACCAGCAGCATACCTCATCATACACCTATCTTTCATACTCGGCTTTATACACATTTTAACATACTTAACAATCAACACACGCACAATATTTTCCCTACTCAACTTCTCCATAACAGAACTCCAGGAAAAAAACGCAAATAACAATCTTACAATCTTCCTCAAATGCTTATTAGGAACTGGAAACACACCACTCACATATAACTTAAATTACTAAAACCTTACCTTCTAAACTTAGAGTCCGTAAAGACATGGGGGCCTATTTAACAAATGTCTGTCCGACATGATCCGATCAGCAGATCATGTCCGACAGACATCGCTGAATGTGGAGAGCATTACGCTCTCTGCATTCAGCATTGCACCAGCAGCTCTTGTGAACTGCTGGTGCAATACCGCCCCTTGCAGATTCATTGCCAATCGGCCGCTAGCAGGGGGTGTCAATCAACCCGATCGTATTGGATCGGGTTGATTTCACGCAATCTCTGTCCACCTCCTCAGAGCAGGCGGACAGGTTATGGAGAAGCAGCGGTCTTTAGACCGCTGCTTCATAACTGGTGTTTCTGGCGTGTCTGAAGGCTCGACAGAAACACGGCCCTTCAAGCTTCATACAGAGCTTGATAAATGGGCCCCCACTTTCTCATACACATTCTGCCAACTTTTCAAATTATTATTAAACTGAATCCCAAGCACTTCCAGTGCACCCTTTTGAGGCCATCGACTCAAATCCAATTCTCTCCAAAAGCTTTCACAGCATATTTATCCCAATTCACCTTAAAACCACTAACCGTACAAAAACAAACCGTACAAAACAAAAAAATTCAATCTGAATGTTAGCTCTCCTCAAACTAACCTGAGAATCACACACCACTGTTACATCATCCATATAACCTAAAGCTTTCACACTTCTCCTATTACTTCCAGGAACATCCTGTAATGCTTGTAGGATATTTCTCTATCAGACCAAACTTGGCCAGTAGTCTTCTTATCCCAGCATCAAGTGGAATGATAGAAAATATCCCAGAGCAGAGTAAGTTAGTGAAATGAGGTAAGCGGTACTCACGGTAGACAGGGTAGTCCTTCAGGGCAATAAGAAGAAGGCAGAGAATGGTCAAGACAGGCTGAGTCCGGCAACAGGAAAGCAATCCAGCAGTGTAGCAGTTCAGGGGTAAACCAATAGAATGGTCAGACAAGCAGAGTTCAATAACAGTATTGCAATCCAGCAGTTCAGGGGTTAAGCTAGCAGAGTGGTCAGGCAGGCAGAGTTCAATAACAGTATGGCAATCCAGCAGTTCAGGGGTTAAGCAAGCAGAATGGTCAGACAGGCAGAGTTCAATAACAGTATGGCAATTCAGCAGTTCGGGGTTAAGCAAGCAGAGTGGTCAGACAGGCAGAGTTCATTAACAGTATGGCAATCCAGCAGTTCAGGGGTTAAGCAATCAGAATGGTCAGACAGGCAGAGTTCAATAACAGTATGGCAATCCAGCAATTCAGGGGTTAAGCAATCAGAATGGTCAGACAGGCAGAGTTCAATAACAGTATGGCAATCCAGCAGTTCAGGGGTTAAGCAAGCAGAGTGGTCAGACAGGCAGAGTTCAATAACAGTATGGCAATCCAGCAGTTCAGGGGTTAAGCAAGCAGAGTGGTCAGACAGGCAGAATTCAATAACAGTATGGCAATCCAGCAGTTCAGGGGTTAAGCAATCAGAATGGTCAGACAGGCAGAGTTCAATAATAGTATGGCAATTCAGCAGTTCAGGGGTTAAGCAAGCAGAGTGGTCAGACAGGCAGAGTTCAATAACAGTATTGCAATCCAGCAGTTCAGGGGTTAAGCAAGCAGAGTGGTCAGACAGGCAGAGTTCAATAACAGTATGGCAATCCAGCAGTTCAGGGGTTAAGCAAGCAGAGTGGTCAGACAGGCAGAGTTCAATAACAGTATGACAATCCAGCATAAAGTAACACAGCACCCAGGAGCACACAAAGCAACACCTATACTTGAGCACAGGTGAATAGGTTGGATTTTTTTTAATATGGTCTGAGTGTGGGTGTTCATAGGGAAGGCTGAAGGGATAGTATTTAGGGAAATGTTTTATGTAAGTGTTAGGGCTTAGTGTGCTTGGTGAAGGTTAGTGTTAGGTTAGTTGTGATGGACAATATGAAGGGATATTAATAAGGTTTTCTTTAGTCTCTTAGGGTTAAGTTTTTGGGGGATTTTTTCTGAAGAAAGTTATTTATGTCATTTGAATTTTAGTGCAATGTTTTATGTTTTGCATTTATTTTGGTGATATTTTATTTATTTTAAATATTATATATTTTCTTAATTAAAAAAAAAAGAAAGGATTCCAGTGGCAGAGTTTAAAGACCTAGTTGTGGAGGACCAGTTGCAGAGTCTGAGGATCTGTACATAAGGAGATAACCAGAGAGCATTGGGAGCTGGCAAAGGGATTGATACCTGCATGAAGGGCATTGGTGGTTGCTCATACCGATGAAGAAGGGACAGACCACGTAGCAAGACCGGTCCGGATCCCAAGTTTGGGACCAGTCACATTACATTTAGATTACTTATAATGAGCAAGCCTTTATATTCCAATATTCCCCATCTTTTGGGTTTGCAGGCTGTTTCTACATTTTTGGAACAATATATATATATATGTCATCTCCAAAAACGACTTCAATTACATCTAGTAGTGTTTATCTTGGAGCACAATTATTTTGTGTTCCAGGATTGCTGTTATCTCCAAGTCAAGATGACGACCATGGGTACTGGGTTTGCCCCTAGCTTTATCAACTTATACATGTTTTTTTTTTAAGAGACTATATTTATGGCTCCCTCTATGGGGCCAACCGAGTTTTCACATTGACAATTTGATTTCTTATTTGTAATGGAGTCTGGAGATCATTCCACAGCCTCATTATTTATTACACTATATGGGTTAATAGTGTAGGGTACTTGCGGTGGACTAGGGGTAGTATAGGAGTTAATAGTTTAGATAGGTACTTGCGATGGGCTAGTGGCAGTATATGGGTTAAAAGTTTAGATAGGTACTTGCCGTGGGCTAGTGACGGTATAGGGGTTAATAGGATAGATACTTGCGGTGGGTATGTGGCAGTTTAAGGGTAAATAGGATAGATACTTAACGTGGGTATGTGGTGGTTTAGATATTTATTAGTGTAGTGTTGGTTTGCAATTGTGGGGTACTTCGGTTAAGGGGTATTAGTGGTTAGGCACACTGCAATTCTTTTTCAAGGGATCCTTTGCTATACATCACCAATATGAATGGCAATGCTGGGTGTTCTCTATAGCCAGAATCGCTGATCAATGGCATGTACAGTAAATACCTCTCAGCGACGCCGCTATGTCGAGTACTTGGAATACAGCCGCTGTACATAGTTTCCTAAAGGGCTTCACTACAGAAGCAGTACCCTGTTGTTAAGGGGTTAAAATTCAGCATAAGTGCTGACACATTCTCTGTTAATTAAGCATTTTTTGGTTATGTAATTCTAATGTACTTAATGGTCTTTTAAGTGTCTATGGATATGAAGCAAATTTTGGATATATGTAATGATGCCTACAGGAGATATATTTTGTGTGTTTTTATTCATGGGAAGTGACCTATTATAAGGTAAGAAGTAGTTTATCTTGTTGTATATCTGTAACCAAGCTTGCAGGAGATGTCATGTATTCGAATGTCAGGCGCAGTCCAAGGTCGTCACCAAATAAGTAGAACCAAGTGCCAGAACTCAGGGATAATTCAGGAGATTGGTCAGAAGCCAGAACCAAGGCTCAATACCAGAGTATCCATCAGGAACCAAACATCATAGCAGAAGAAGCAGGCAAAAGGATAGTCAAAAGTTCTGTTCCAGAAGTCAACAGCCAGTAAATTAGTCCAGGTGGGGGGAGTTGTCCTGGGGCAAATTAGTCCTCAGTTCAGGGTATAGGCAAAAGATAAGGATTGGAGCATAAACCAGGACATAAGCAGGTTTCAAAACCAGGAAAGCAAATCAGAGACAAAAAAGCCAGGACTTCCATAAGAATATATAGCAATCAGGGATGAAGATTAATGCAACTACTTCTGAAATGTACAGCTTCCTCTGTGTGTCAAACTGCCGGCAACTTCATTATTTTGTGAATGTGCTAGTGCCACAGGATACAAGAATACCTAAGCTTCAATATGGTGGCACCCAGTGCGAAGATTAAAATCTTCACCCACCAGCACCTGTAAGGTGTAACAGCAGAACGACTTTGAAAAGAGCTGCTGGAACAGAAGGTAGAACAATAACAAGCTGAGTAGTAACCATGTCATTTTGGAAAAAAGGAGACACAGAGGCCTAGTAACGTCTAAACACTAGAAAAACAATATGGAGTAGAATGATACAAACACAGAGCACCCAAAAATCACGCAAGATTGGATCAATTAGCAGTGGTCCAACTCACTGAATGCTCACAGGGGATATGCTCAGATGAAAAACAGCAGGCAGCAAACAGAAATCCTATTCCTGTGAGTGACATAAAACAATATCCATAGCCTAGTATAGTTTGGGTATGCAAAGTGCACAATTATTGGTCAGACTTACAGAAAGCAGCGCACCGCCAGGCTCAGACACGCCCTATCCTGACGCCATTGACGACGTTTACATACACGCCCCTATAGAGACACGAATCAGCTGGCACACCATTGGCCTTTCGTATTTACACACACCCCTGACGTCATGGGTTATGTCGAGAGCCGCCATCTGCAAATATTTTCTTCATATTTCTTCACATTTGTCAGTTTCTGTACAACTATGCATCACTTATGAAGATCATTAAAGATTCGTTATGATCCTACAATAGAATCAGACAAGGCTATTGTTACCATGACGATCAGTCTCACTAGGCCTAAATGACATATTACACCTATTGCCAGTATAAAATGGATTTTTTAGACCCAAATTTATTGGTTTTAAATTCTACATACTATTTTTTGATTGAGGTAGTTTGTAGAACATCTGAATTATTATTTTATTTAGTAGTTAGGGCCATGCCCTCTTTTACAAAATGAATGGTGTTAGCATGTTGCTTTATTCAACGACATTGCTGACACAAATAGCAATATTTACCATCAGCTGTTTTATTGCTAGGTTACCAACAGGTGTATATTGATTAACTAGGTGTTAGTATGTTGCTTTATCTACGACCTTGCCGACACAAATAGCAACATTTATCATCAGCTGTTTTATTGCTAGGATACAAGAGGTTACCAACAGGTGTATATTGCTTAATTAGGTTTAGGGAAGAGGGTGGGTGCATTAATTAACCAATGATATGGTTTGTAAGTGTATATAGCAAGTGTATCAATGTTATATTTTTATTGTTTAGCTTGAGGAAACAGCCCTTGTGGGCTGAGAAACGAGTCGCTTTGTTTTTAATAAATACATTCTTTTATCTGATACACTTGCTGTATTTATTTTGGACTTATCTCTTGGATCTATACCGTGTGGCTGGTGAACGGACGCCATCTATTCCTGAGCACAGTCTGCTGGGCAACTGAGAGGTTCCAGCTTGCCTCTATTGCACCTGGCGGTGCGCTGCTTTCTGTAAGTCTGACCAATAATTGTGTACTTTGCATACCCAAACTGTACTAGGCTATGGATATTGTTTTATGTCACTCACAGGAATAGGATTTCTGTTTGCTGCCTGCTGTTTTTCATCTGAGCATCTCCCCTGTGAGCATTCAGTGAGCTGGACCACTGCTAATTGATCCAGTCTACGCGATTGGCACTTTTGGGAGCTCTTTGTTTGTGAGTATCATCCTACTCCACATTGTTTTTCTAGTGTATAGACGTTACTAGGTCATGTTGGCGCCTCTGTATCTCCTTTCTCTTAATTCATCATCACCAGGGACTGACCATCCTTCTGACATAGTGCTGTCCTCCATTGGATGTTAGATTATAAGGACTTTGTATTGTATTGTATTTTATTTTATGCTGTTTACATACCCTTGTTTGTAGCTCACACCAATGTGATAGGTGTTTTTATATATTGCTTTTGGGTTTTATTTCTTTTAAGATTTGTTTGGAGAAAGCGCCCCCTAGGGGAAGTGTGTTTTTTGCATTACCCATTTTCTTTTACCATGTAGTTTTGCCCAAAAGTTTAATGTCCCTTTAATTTTGTCTTCATTGTCCATTTAAATGTAAAGTACCTTTTTTTTTTTTTTAAGCAACAAGGGAATTTTTTGTTATTGTTTAATTATTTAAAATCACATCATATTAACGTAAAAAAATGGGTAGTATAAATGTATGTATGGTTTTTTTTTGTTTTTTTTTTGTTATTTTTTCATTTTCACAGAGTATCTTGTTGCATTATCATCAATAACAATAACTTAGACTAACAAAAAGGAAAACTTTGTAAATTACAAATTGTTCATGTTGTTAACAGATATTTAGCCATAGGTCTGTGTCGTCTCCCAGCATTCCGACCTTTCTATACTTAAAATATAAAGCCTTCATTTGAGGGGCAGCCCTCCGCGGTCCAGGGTTACAGTAGGGATAATGGGGCTATGAAGGAGCTGCAAGGGTCGATTATGAGTTATCAGGGCTAATATGTGTCTCTGGGCCCCAGGACAACTCCCCCCACCAGGACCATTTTTATATCTTTGGGGGCGTCTCTAGCATCATGGGTGTGAGTTGGGTGAGGGGGAACACTGGTCTCCCATAGGAATTTGGCGTCTATAAAGAAGGGTAGTTTATTGCGCTGTAGGAATCTGTATTCCTCCAGGCCTAAAAGTTCTGCCATTCTTTCCAGCCGCATCACCAAGGTTGGTGCTGTTGGTGTTACCATCTGTACTAAAAGAGATCGTAGCTTGCAGGGTAAGTTAAGGGTGTCATTCAGCAGTGTTATTCTCAGGTTAAGTTTCAATGACTCCCCTGCTAGTTTCTGGAGGTGTTTTTCTACCTCTCTCCATAGTGGTTTGATAATAGGGCATTCCCACCACATGTGTACAAGACTGCCCGATTCCCTGCAGCCTCTCCAACATATCCGGGAGGATTCCGGGTATATGGTGTTTAGTCTCGTTGGAGTCAAATACCACCGGGAGAGAATTTTATAATTCATCTCGAGAATCTGTGGAGATGTCAAGGATTTTTTTTGAAAAATTTTGCTCCAACATTTTGCATCAATATCCATATGGAGGTCTAGCGTATGTCTAGGTGGTCGCATTGTTTGGGTCGTAAGTCAGGGGGGACCCAGCAAAGTGCTCATACAAAGGGGGCTTGCAGGATTTGGGAGTCGATAGATATCCAGGCTTTGTGGGTGCTCGAGCTGTGCCAGTCCAATACTCTCTGGAGGGTCACAGCGTGATAGTATTCTTCTATCTTCGGAAGTCTCAAGCCTCCAGAGGCTGTGGGTCTTTATAAAGTGTTCCTGTTGACCCTAGGTCTACATTTGCCCCAGATGTATGAGTTGATTAGGCTTTGTAAGCGTGTTAGAAACCAGTCTGGGAGATGTATCGGTAGCACCTGTAGGATGTAGAGGATCTTTGCGAGAGTTGTCATTTTAATGGATTGGACCCGACCCCACCATGAGAGAGGTTTAGTTGCCCATACAGTCAGCTCGTTGTGTGTCGTATGTAGTAATGTTTCATAGTTTTTTTTAAACAGCATGAGTATTGTGGGGAGATATGTATTCCTAAGTATTTGATTGACTCTGTCTGAAGACGAAGGGGACACACCGAGAAGAGGCAGAGAAACTCATCTACACCAAGGGATATGTTTAGCATTTCCGGCTTGGACTTATTTACCAGGAAGTTGGAGAATTTGCCAAAACTGTCAATCTCAGGCAGTATGGCCAGGATAGAGTTTGAGGGGGTTGATTTAGAGAAGAGAACATCATCTGCGTATATGGCAATCTTGAAATCATTGGCACCTAATATGATGTCTTTGTTCGCACGGATGTATGATGCTAGCACCTCCATCTTTAGTATAAAAATAGTATGGGGGATAAGGGGCATCCCTGTCGTGTCCCGTTTTGGATAGGGAAGGGGTCCGAGAGCATACCATTTGCTCTGAGAGCATACCATTTGCTCTAACTCTAGAGCTAGGGTGGGAGTATAAGCTACATATTCATGTTATCATGTTTTTACCGAACCTAAGTGTTTCTAGGGTGCACCGCAAAAATTGCCAATTTGTTCTGTCGAACACTTTCTCCGAGTCGATCATCATCAATACTGCTTTGATGTTGTGAAATTTTGCATATGCTGTTAGGGTTAATGCTCTAATCGTATTGTCTCAGGCTTCTCTATGAGGGGTGAAGCCCACCTGGTCTGTATGTACCAACTCAGATAATACTGTGTTAATGCGATTTGAGAGGATTTTGCCAAATATTTTTATGTCAGAATTTAGCAGCAATATTGGCCTATAACTCCCTGGTTCTTCTTGTGGTTTGTCTGGTTTTAAGATCACGGAAATGTGGGCTGACAACATCTCCAATGAGAATTTTGTGGGACCGTCGATCGCTTGGAATAGAGTTAGTAAATGGGGAGTTAGTAGGTTTTTGAATATCTTGTAGTAAGAGTTAGTGAACCCATCTGGGCCTGGACTTTTGCCAAAGGGGAGACGTGAAATCACCGTAAGGATTTCTTTTTTGGATATTGGCTTTTCTAGATCGTCTATCTGATCTTGTGTTAGCATATTTAGACCCGCTGCTTTAACATATCTCCGCATCTCCTCGATGTGTGCCTGGGAATTAGGGGTATCCAAGTTGTACAGTTTTGTATAAAAGTCCCTAAAGCAATTTGCTATGCCCTTGCTATCGTGTGTGTCTGTGCCAGACAGTTTTTTAATTTTATGTATATGAGTCAAGTTTGATTTAGCTAATAGGGAGCCTACTCTATTTCCCTCATAAAAGAAGGTTTTTTTAACATAAAAGCTTTTCTTTGTGCCTCTTTCATTAAAATGTCATTGAGGTTTTTTCTAGTGGAGGTGATGGCGGATAGGAGCTTTGTGTCTTTGGGGTAGTTTTTATGCTCTATTTCGAGTCTGTGTAAGTGCAAAGTTAAGGATTCCACTGCAAGGTTGTATGATTTTTTTAAGGTATGCTTTGTTTTTAATGCAGTCTCCCCTTATGACAGCTTTTTGATCCTCCCATAGTGAAAGAGGCGATATGTCTGGGGTGTTGTTGTGTGTGAAGTATTTTACAGGCATATCAGGCCATTGTAATTTAATAGAAATCATTGAGTGGTCAGACCATGCTGTAGGAGTGATATCTGAATGAATGATAAGGGATAAGCTAGACTGATCTATATAAAGATAATCTATCCGAGAATACATGGCCCAAGGGTGTGTGTAGAAGGTATACTTCCTCTGTTGAGTATGCTGTAACCTCCACACATCTACCACTCCCAATTGTCTGCAGCTTTTGAGTACAGTGTCTGGAGGTTTGTGTGAGGATGTAGTGTTTGAGGAAGATGTGTCAAGTGTGGGATCCATAGTGACATTGAGATCCCGCCAAATATAAGTGTGCCGATTTTGTTTTCTAGAACTAAGGATGATAGACGCTTAAAAAAGGATGACCTGTTTGAGTTGGGCACATAAACATTGACCAAAATAGCAGACCAACCACTATTAGTATCCTTCCTTCTCTGTCTGTTGTGGTTTTGATTAGCTGAAAAGGCGTGTTACGGTTAATCAGAATACCCACCCCATTTCTCTTTTTTTCATTAGAATTAAAGAAGCCTGTTGGAAAATCTCTCGAGGAGAATTTGGGTTCTGCTGATCTGGGGAAATGAGTTTCTTGTACGTATACTAGTGATCCCTTTTGTCTCACAAACCATTGCAGAGCAATGTATCTCTTAGCTGGAGAATTGAGCCTCCTTGGCGTTCTGTGATATTTGTATGGTTCTATGCATTGTGGTTAATTGTGGAGTGTGTTAATGTGGATGGCTTACCTTGGCAGAAGGATCTGGTATTGGGGAATTGCCCCCGCCCCCCTAAGCCCGTAATTCTATTGTTGTCACCTGTAGTAGATGTTGAGGATTCCCGCCACTGGAGAACAGACCTTGTGGATTTGCTATAATAAGCAAACCAACATATTTAAACATTAAAAGAATTAACAGTACAAACCTCATAGCAAATTTGCTAAACTTGAGAATTCTATTGGCCTCGGCTTGGGCAATTCTCTTATAACAAGAGTAAGGGGGTTGCAACAGTCTAACTGCTGCCGCTCCTGAGTTATAGTCCAGAGTTTTCTACAAAAGGGTTTAACTATAACATAAACAAAAACAAACACTCAGTATCTGTTGTAAGAGCAATACAATTGTGGAACTCATTACGAAAAGGAGGTAGTGAATGCCAATAGCCTAGATACATTTAAAAATAGTCTGGATACATTTCTGTATATAAACAAAATTTATGTATATGATTGCTAGTATTAAATGGATCACCTTTAAGTGGGGTTATTTAAGCTTAACTGGAGCTTTTTGTAAGTATTTTAAGATTTGTATAGGTTGAACTCGGTGGACTTCGGTCTTTTTTCAACCTTATCTACTATGTTACTATGTATGTTATTCTGCATGTTTAACTTTCACTATATACTATTAGTCCATGGTGGAAGGGTACACCAAGAGCACCCATTTTGTTGACCTTTGGGGTAGAGTCCATAACCCTGAAAAAAGAGTCCCACAAGTCTGTAGTATGAACCGTTCAGGGTGGTGCCTTATTAATAGGTTCTCTGTGAGGTCTCCCAGAGACTGGTGGTTTGGTTTTCTTTGTGACCATGATCCACTTCTGTCTCTGAGACTTGAGTGGGAGAGGTTGGGTCGACTCCATCCCTTGTATAATCCCGGCCTCTGGAGGCAGTTTTGGTGTGGGGATATTCAGTTGAGTGCAGAATTTCTCTAAGTCCTCTAAGTCTCTGTACGTTGCATATTTGTTGTCTTTCAAAGCTCTTAAGGAGAAGGGAAACCCTCAGCAATATGGAATACCTTGCTCTCTCAAGTGTGTTGTCAGGAATCCAACTTCTCTGTGCTTTGTCAGGGTTAGAGGGCTGAGATCAGCGTATATCTGTAGATTAGAGTCTTGAAACTGAATTGGTGATTTCCTCCTTGTGTACTCCGTGTGTCTGGTCTGAGGGACAGCTTGGCCACACTGATTCCTGCTGTGTAGCTCCGTCAGCGCCTCTGAGCCGTCTGTAGCATTGAGTAGTGCACGGGTTCTCGTGGGTCTTAACGGTCCGGTTTTGGTATTTGGATGATCATTGGTGTCTTGTCATATGTCATACTGTCGTCTCTCAATTGGAGAGTCTTGTACCCAAGATCTTTTGAGATCAGGAGTCAACTTCAAGGAGCACTATAATTTTGTGGCCATCTCGATCATCGGACGGCTCTGCCCCCCTCGATGTATGTTTTTAATAATTAAATACAAGATTTAGCTCCAGATTACAAGTGGAGCCCTAATTCAGATTCCCGATCGAGCATTAACTGCACTAGAAATAAGCTTTTTGCGTGCGATTGGTTGCATTAGTATTTTGAGTTGAAAGTAAACTGTTTTTGCTGGCAAGTTAACCTGACAAGCGCAAAAAGCCGAATTTACAATATCATTCACTCGCGATAACCTATTCACCCAAGGAAGTCTATGAAGCAAACAAAGTGAAAAAAACATGACACCCTACTCGCATGCTAAAACGATGACATATTCTCATGTGCAAATAGAAGAATGCGTTCTATTTATTAAAAAATAAATATTTCTACATATATCTGATGGTATTTCGGTACAAAATATATGTATACCTATATACATACATGATTATATATAGGTATATATATATATATATATATATATATATATATATATATGGATATCTATTTAGAAATACATAGAACATATTCTGTACAGAGCATTGGAATGTGAAATATTTACAGTAAATACATTAAAACCTTTATTAAAAATAAACATTGCATACATTTTTTTTTCATCTTTTCATCTACTTAACTGCAAAGGGCTCCAATGCACTTACTGTATATATATATATATATATATATATATATATATATATATATATATATATATATATATACATATACAGGGGCGAAACTACAGGGGATGCAGAGGTCACAATTGTGACTGGGCCCCTAAGAGTTCAAATTTTTTTTTTTTTTACAATAAAAAACGTTGACCTGCCACTGCCTGCAGTGATATCATGTGAGTGTGACATGATGCTTCACTAGTGTCTCTGACTACAGGGGTTAGTGTTTCTGTTTTACACATTGGTGTTTATGTGTATGTGTGTATGTATGTATGTGACTGCGTACATATTTATGCATGTATGTGTGTGTGTGTATGTTTGTGGAACCAGCAAATTACAGACCTTGTTACTACAGCATGGGGGGGCGGGGGTAAACAGTGTCAGTTTTTACAGTACCACTATATACAGTACGGGGGGCTGGACTATGTAACAGACTACTAAGGTCACTTTATAACGTACTGGGGCAGGTAGGGGCAGGCCAGCCATCTCCACGGCAGATTACAGACTGTGTCACTGACTCACTATATACAGTACTGGTGGGTTAAACAGTGTCACTATATACAGTAATAGGGGGGTCAGACCATCTCACAGTGGGCACAGGGTACCTCCTTTTGCAGACATGTAATCTGATTCACATTTTTTTTCTGTGTTAAATGTAAAGAAAAAAAAAAAAGATGTATCAAATTCCCTATTTTTTTTTTTTGGGGGGGGGCCCTTCTTAGATTCTTGCACCTGGGCCCTGTGGTTTCTAGTTACACCTCTGTATGTATATGTATGTATATGTGATTTTTTAGGAAGGAAAAAGTCTTTTTAAATCTAAGATGGTCTATCATGTGCATGCTTTATATATATATATATATATATATATATATATATTTTAACAATTATTAACTGTTTATAAATATTTATAACTTGTAGAGCATGGTGCAGTAAGTCCTTCAGATGTATTAATTTGTTTTTTAAATTAGTCCCATTTCTCTATACTAAGTGTTCCGGATAACAGCGTAAAGCCCAATACACGCAGGACAGCTGACAAAGTATAAGCATCCGCGGTTGCATAGTTACACAGCGCATTGACGAAATACGTAATGACGACGTTGACATCATTACGCCGCTGCTACCCGGAAATACGGGACTTTTAGTTATGGCCTCATAACGGTACATAGCGAGTAGCTGAAAGACCGCTAATATACCTCTGATGAAGAAGGGAATTTATTGAATACCCCTTCGAAACGCGTAAGGTTAGATTGCTTTGAGGCTAAAGGCCTCTTGATGAAAAGGAGCTATTTTTTCTGGCAAAAAGAATTGTTTGCCTAATCGACCTGTGGTGTGTGTATTTGTTTGAATCTCTGGTGAATTTGCAGATGATTTGGGATTACATACGTTTTTAAGATACCTCATTGTACTGAGGTTAAATATTGTGAGTGTGAATAACTACGGTTACTATTGTGTAATAAATAATTTTTAATTAAAGGGTATAACACTATTAGCCGTCCTTGGTTTTGTGTTTTCATTTTTCATACCCATGACCTTTGCACTCTGCATTTGAACGGAGGGGGAGGAAATTTATGACAACAACGGAAGTTTCTACCTGCCGTGAGATCAGAACATTGAGACCACCTATCTCCTATCTACACATCGAGAGGGCCTAATACTTACCTCATACTCGATTGAGGTCAAATCAAGTAAGTGCATATCTGATAGGGGGAGTGAGAGCATACCCCCACCTTTTGGCACAATTTATCATTTATTTACTATATAATATTTTTTTATTGGTTTCCAGATTGTAAACACTGTTTCTATCCAATTACACGTATATTGTATATCAGGTTTATATATATCCACTTAGTGGAATTTGACCTATATAGTGTCTTATATTGATTCCAGTTCTTATTTAGAAACGAGATAACACAATAGGATCCCCCCCATTTTTTATGTATGTTCTATATATACCAGGTAGTATACTGTGAACTCTTGGACTAGGCGCCATCTCCTACTCTTGTATTTTGTATGTTCAATTGTGATAAGACCTTGGGGACTTATCAAACTTTTGGTGATTGGCTGCATGGTCCTAAAGATCCCAATATACCTTGCTATATAAGATATTTTCTCACCAGTAGCGCTTTTGGAGCTTACCTGTGGACCTCCTGTCCCCAGGTATTCTAATATTTCCACTATATATATATATGTCTATATATGTGTACATATGTATTTATGTATTTATATCTGTATATATGCCTGTAAATACATATAAATACATAAATACATATGTACACATATATAGGTATATATATCTTGGATACGAGAACACATTTCAAGTATAACAGTAGATACAGAGTCAAACAGGAAGAGAGAGGAAAAACTATTGCCCATAAGAAAACATTTCATTGAAAAACATACACGCAGTACTGACACATTGAAATGGACAGTTGTAGAGAAAGTTTCATTATCAGTCAGAGGAGGAGATTTAGATAAGGCTTTAAGCAAGAGAGAGGTGAATTGGATATGGTGTTTAAAAACGAGAATGCCTCTAGGTTTCAATTTCAGGTTTGACCTTATTAATTTTTGGCAATAGTAAATATAGATAAAAAGATATGACAACCTTTGAACTTGTACAAAGTTACAAACAAATCTTTATCTTCACTTTAAACATATTGATTAGCCCAAAACAGAAAACTGGCAACATACATAATAAAGTAGTGAAAAAGAAACCTTAGTATAAGTTTCTAGTTGAGCAAATAGATATGTTTACATTAACCTCTTTCACTATAACGTTCAAATAGAATCCCCTACATGTGGATACATTTAATTAAGAGAGCAGGACCAACATTGTGTCTGAAGACATACATATATAAACAAACAAGTAATATCAACATCAGAATTTAGGATTTGAATGAACATACAATCTAAACCATGACAATTTATTTTAATGATTTAAGGTTTAGCAGTAGCTACACATCATTGACAGCAAATGTTTGACACCTTTCAATACATTTTTTATTAGTAGGATTAACTATATTCATTCATATTATTTTTTCTATTAATTTTTGGATGTTTTGAACATTAGAGGCATATAAGGGAATAAATTATCAACTTTATACACAAAAATAACAAAGGGTAATAGTGGCTATACATTGTTAATATAAAAAAAAAAAATCAAAATAAGCCACAGCTTGACACATATATGAAAGAGTTAAAATCACAGTGCTTGTTAGCAAACAATGTTTTTAATTGGATGATGTAATTTATTGTTTTATATGCACCTGTATATATTCTCTGTTAATACAGAATACCACAGCAGTCTATGAGTACGGCCACACGGCTGAAACGCGTTAGACTGGGGTATATCTGTCTAACTATGCACTTTTTGGATACCCTCTGTTTTTAAAGATGTTCTAATAAAAGTTATACTTTTTAACTTATTTTCTGGACACCGCCTCTGGACTTTTTTCTACTATTTACCTTCATATTCAGCCAGCAGTCCATGAGAGGTTCCGGTTCCAGAGTTGAGGAATACACGAAGCAGCGGCAGTAAAGTGGGTGACTTCATCATCAAGGGCCGAAGACTGCGGAGGGGTGACGTAAGACGTACAACATCGGTCGCATCACGCTGTGAGAGGCGCACTTTCGAGGGTAATGCTGAGAAGCATTGATGGAACGTATTCACCTAGTAGATGCTGTTCTGGTCCAGGAGTTTCGGTGGAAGCAGCAACAAGGTGAGGGATCAGCTTGTTTAGCTGTTTGGACACTTTAATTTGGACATTGCCTCATTAAGAAAGCAGATACTCAACCTACCTTACATAAGAACTAACAGAAGAAAAAAAAATGCCAATATTGGTTAACAACCTTCCGGCACATTGAGCCCTAAAAAGAAAGTGGATATACAAATTATTTACATGGATTACCACTCAGGAGTATTGACCCAATAGTCCCCGTTTTTGAAGAAGTTAAAGAGTCGCTAAACCCAAAATCTTTCTTTCATGATTCAGATAGAGAATAGAAATTTAAACAACATTACAATTTACTTCCATTATTTATTTTGCTTCATTTTTTAAATATCCTTAGTTGAAGAAAAAGCAATGCACATGGTGAGCCAATCACACGATACTTCTATGTGCAGCAACCAATCAGCAGCTAGTGAGCATATCTAGATATGCTTTTCATCAAAGAATATCAAGAGAATAAAACAAATTAGATAATATAAGTAAATTAGAAAGATGTTTAAAATTGCATTCTCTTTCTAAATCATAAAAGAAAAAATGTGGGTGGCATGTCCCTCTATCTCGATATATTTTCAGGTCACACCTGTTTTTGGGAGCTACTGGCAGGCTCTTTATTTCTGGGATTTTGCAGTTCTTTATTATTTGCGTTGCCATATAGAAAACTTAAATACAGAACTCATAATAAGGAAAATGAATGGACATATATATGATTTAATTCTCAGCTTTATTACTTTATTCCCTTAATTACTAAATGCCTTTATAACAAAAATATTTTTTCCTACTAATCATTTTAATTTTCTTCCTCTTAGCCTGATTGGATTCTAATTTACTGTTTTATATGCAAATAAATATATGAATTGGCATAAATAGCGCTTGTATATGTTCTTACAATTGACAAATCAATCCTAGGGTTATATGATGTTTGAAACCTTATACTAATATACTACATGTATGAACTATAAGATTGCACTGTGGAAATACATCTGTTAGAAAGGTATTAACGTAGATTACAGTGCAGGTTCTCACATGTTTTTTCAGTTGATAAATTAATCCCAGAATTATGTGATATTTACTTTTTTTTACTTATTACTAACATACTGCTGTTATGAACCATAAGATTGATCTGTGATAGCACACCTGTTAGAAAGTCAAAGACACAGACTTTTAGTGCATAGTCTTTGTGTATCAAAAACATCAGAGGTACTTTAAATCTCCCCATATTTCTTAAAGTTGCTAATTGATTTACAAATTGGTGAATACTTTATATTGATTCAATAGCTATAGAGAATATAACACATATACATAGAATATATAAATCTTGCCTTTTGATTTTGTAATTACTGCATGTCTCAGTTTGGGAATTTTTTCATTCACATCAACATGGATGCACCTAATATGACAACAGAAGTTGATACTATGAACATGCAACAAATATCTTTTTATTCAATGAGAAATCCCAATGAGATTTGCAATAAGAATTTTGATACAATTTTTTCAATAGACGATTCAGATTTAGATCTACCTGAATTGTTTTCGAGAATAGAAGTATTGATGATTAAGGCAGAAAAACTAAAATATGATAAATGGACATTAGAAAAATATGTTAACCTAAAAATGATACTCACGGGGTTACGTATCAACAAATTTCCCACATTTGAGGTAGAGGACATTAAATTTAAGGAAAATTGGAATGAAATTCTAGATGAATGCTCTTTCAGACTGATGTTTATGATTATCTCATTTAAAGATAGATTGTTGATTGACATCAGCGACAAAATCACTGCTTTACAGAAACACCTTTGCAAATTTCAAGCTATACCTGAGTAGCCCTCCTGTGTCAAAATATTATCTGACATATTTGAAAAATCATCAGGCGAAATTGTACAAGCCAAACACAATAAATTCCTAAGAGATTGGACAGATTATCAAACAAATAACATACACATTTGGCAAAGGAAAGAGAGATCTAACTTTTTTTCGTAATAACAACAGGAGATTTTTTAGAAAAAAAGGGAAAAATTCTAAAAACCAAAATGGTGGCACTAATAAGAAAACAGTAACGTTTTCAGACACGGAGGCCGAGTCCACAGATGACAATAGTGGTGATAATGAAATGGAGATAGCGATAGAGCAAACTAACTCAACCACTAATCAAGAGACAAATAGTGCATCTGTGGACTCGGCCTCTGTTAAGAAGAAAACACAATATAATAAATATGCTGCAAACACAAGCACAATTAATGAAAAAACACAAGAAGGAGCAAGAAGTAAATTTGAAGCAGGTTTTTTAGTGCCAACCACGATATTAAAACCACCCCCTGGGTCATTGCAACAACAGGGAGGGAGAGGGAGAGCAAAAAATCAGACACACGCACAAGAGAACAGGTACGTTTTGAGAACCAAGAAAGATTAGATGATATAGAAAACAATATAGTCATTAATCTCTCAGATGTACAGTTAACAAAAGATCAAACAAGAGTCCTTAATTGCGGTCTTAACTTTGTCCCCAGAAAAGCATTCAATTTATTCAATACAATAATTGACGTCAACAGGATGGTCAGAAAATGAACTCTAAGAAAACACTATTTTAATTGTAGAGGTGATATTGACAGTAGTACCAAACTCATTAGAACCCCCACTACAGTGACGAACATTAGTTTCCAAGATGCATGTAGAAGGGAAACTATGGCCTAGATTTGGTGTTTGGCGGTAGCCGTGAAAACCAGCGTTAGAGGCTCCTAACGCTGGTTTTAGGCTACCGCCGGTATTTGGAGTCAGTCAAAAAAGGGTCTAACGCTCACTTTTCAGCCGCGACTTTTCCATACCGCAGATCCCTTTACATCAATTGCGTATCCTATCTTTTCAATGGGATCTTTCTAACTACGGTATTTAGAGTCGTGGCTGAAGTGAGCGTTAGAATTCTAATGACAAAACTCCAGCCGCAGAAAAAAGTCAGTAGTTAAGAGCTTTCTGGGCTAACGCCGGTTCATAAAGCTCTTAACTACTGTGCTCTAAAGTACACTAACACCCATAAACTACCTATGTACCCCTAAACCGAGGTCCCCCCACATCGCTGCCACTCGATTAAATTTTTTTAACCCCTAATCTGCCGACCGCCACCTACGTTATCCTTATGTACCCCTAATCTGCTGCCCCTAACACCGCTGACCCCTATATTATATTTAACCCCTAATCTGCCCCCCACAACGTCGCCGCCAGCTACCTACACTTATTAACCCCTAATCTGCTGTCCGCACGCCGCCGCCAGCTACATTATAGCTATGTACCCCTAATCTGCTGCCCCTAACACCGCCGACCCCTATATTATATTTATTAACCCCTAATCTGCCCCCCACAACGTCGCCGCCAGCTACCTACACTTATTAACCCCTAATCTGCCGAGCGGATCTCACCGCTACTATAATAAAGTTATTAACCCCTAATCCGCCTCACTCCCGCCTCAATAACCCTATAATAAATAGTATTAACCCCTAATCTGCCCTCCCTAACATCGCCGACACCTAACTTCAATTATTAACCCCTAATCTGCCGACCGAATCTCGCCGCTATTCTAATAAATGGATTAACCCCTAAAGCTAAGTCTAACCCTAACACTAACACCCCCCTAAATTAAATATAATTTAAATCTAACGAAATAAATTAACTCTTATTAAATAAATTATTCCTATTTAAAGCTAAATACTTACCTGTAAAATAAATCCTAATATAGCTACAATATAAATTATAATTATATTATAGCTATTTTAGGATTAATATTTATTTTACAGGTAACTTTGTAATTATTTTAACCAGGTACAATAGCTATTAAATAGTTAAGAACTATTTAATAGCTAAAATAGTTAAAATAATTACAAAATTACCTGTAAAATAAATCCAAACCTAAGTTACAATTAAACCTAACACTACACTATCAATAAATTAATTAAATAAAATACCTACAATTACCTACAATTAAACCTAACACTACACTATCAATACATTAATTAAATACAATCTCTACAAATAAATACAATTAAATAAACTAACTAAAGTACAAAAAATAAAAACGAACTAAGTTACAAAAAATAAAAAAATATTTACAAACATAAGAAAAATATTACAACAATTTTAAACTAATTACACCTACTCTAAGCCCCCTAATAAAATAACAAAGCCCCCCAAAATAAAAAATGCCCTACCCTATTCTAAATTACTAAAGTTCACAGCTCTTTTACCTTACCAGCCCTGAACAGGGCCCTTTGCGGGGCATGCCCCAAAGAATTCAGCTCTTTTGCCTGTAAAAAAAAAACATACAATACCCCCCCCAACATTACAACCCACCACCCACATACCCCTAATCTAACCCAAACCCCCCTTAAATAAACCTAACACTAAGCCCCTGAAGATCTTCCTACCTTGTCTTCACCATGCCAGGTATGACCGTCCGTTCCAGGCTCCGATATCTTCATCTAAGCCCAAGCGGGGGCTAGACATCCATCATCCGACGGCTGAAGAAGTCCAGAAGAGGCTCCAAAGTCTTCATCCTATCCGGGAAGAAGAGTAGATCCGGACCGGCAACCATCTTCTTCCAAGTGGCATCTTCTATCTTCATCCGATGAGGACCGGCTCCATCTTGAAGACATCCACCGCGGACCCATCTTCTTCCGACGATGACTTCCCGACGAATGACTGTTCCTTTAAGGGACGTCATCCAAGATGGTGTCCCTCGAATTCCGATTGGCTGATAGGATTCTATCAGCCAATCGGAATTAAGGTAGGAAAATTCTGATTGGCTGATGGAATCAGCCAATCAGATTGAGCTCGCATTCTATTGGCTGATCCGAACAGCCAATAGAATGCGAGCTCAATCTGATTGGCTGATTGAATCAGCCAATCGGATTGAACTTGATTCTGATTGGCTGATTCCATCAGCCAATCAGAATAGAATTTTCCTACCTTAATTCCGATTGGCTGATAGAATCCTATCAGCCAATCGGAATTTGAGGGACGCCATCTTGGATGACGTCACTTAAAGGAACAGTCATTCGTCGGGAAGTCGTCGTCGGAAGAAGATGGGTCCGCGGTGGAGGTCTTCAAGATGGAGCCGGTCCTCATCGGATGAAGATAGAAGATGCCGCTTGGAAGAAGATGGTTGCCGGTCCGGATCTACTCTTCTTCCCAGATAGGATGAAGACTTTGGAGCCTCTTCTGGACTTCTTCAGCCGTCGGATGATGGATGTCTAGCCCCCGCTTGGGCTTAGATGAAGATATCGGAGCCTGGAACGGACGGTCATACCTGGCATGGTGAAGACAAGGTAGGAAGATCTTCAGGGGCTTAGTGTTAGGTTTATTTAAGGGGGGTTTGGGTTAGATTAGGTGTATGTGGGTGGTGGGTTGTAATGTTGGGGGGGGGTATTGTATGTTTTTTTTTACAGGCAAAAGAGCTGAATTCTTTGGGGCATGCCCCGCAAAGGGCCCTGTTCAGGGCTGGTAAGGTAAAAGAGCTTTGAACTTTAGTAATTTAGAATAGGGTAGGGCATTTTTTATTTTGGGGGGCTTTGTTATTTTATTAGGGGGCTTAGAGTAGGTGTAATTAGTTTAAAATTGTTGTAATATTTTTCTTATGTTTGTAAATATTTTTTTATTTTTTGTAACTTAGTTCTTTTTTATTTTTTGTACTTTAGTTAGTTTATTTAATTGTATTTATTTGTAGATATTTTATTTAATTAATTTATTGATAGTGTAGTGTTAGGTTTAATTGTAACTTAGGTTAGGATTTATTTTACATGTAATTTTGTAATTATTTTAACTATTTTAGCTATTAAATAGTTCTTAACTATTTAATAGCTATTGTACCTGGTTAAAATAAATACAAAGTTACCTGTAAAATAAATATTAATCCTAAAATAGCTATAATATAATTATAATTTATATTGTAGCTATATTAGGATTTATTTTACAGGTAAGTATTTAGCTTTAAATAGGAATAATTTATTTAATAAGAGTTAATTAATTTCGTTAGATTTAAATTATATTTAAGTTAGGGGGGTGTTAGTGTTAGGGTTAGACTTAGCTTTAGGGGTTAATACATTTATTAGAATAGCGGTGAGCTCCAGTCGGCAGATTAGGGGTTAATGTTTGAAGTTAGGTGTCGGCGATGTTAGGGAGGGCAGATTAGGGGTTAATACTATTTATTATAGGGTTAGTAAGGCATATTAGGGGTTAATAACTTTATTATAATAGCGTTGCGGTCCGGTCGGAAGATTAGGGGTTAATAAGTGTAGGCAGGTGGAGGCGACGTTGTGGGGGGCAGATTAGGGGTTAATAAATATAATATAGGGGTCGGCGGTGTTAGGGGCAGCAGATTAGGGGTACATAGGGATAATGTAAGTAGCGGCGGTTTACGGAGCGGCAGATTAGGGGTTAAAAATAATATGCAGGGGTCAGCGATAGCGGGGGCGGCAGAATAGGGGTTAATAAGTGTAAGGTTAGGGGTGTTTAGACTCGGGGTACATGTTAGGGTGTTAGGTGCAGACCTAGGAAGTGTTTCCCCATAGCAAACAATGGGGCTGCGTTAGGAGCTGAACGCGGCTTTTTTGCAGGTGTTAGGTTTTTTTCAGCTCAAACAGCCCCATTGTTTCCTATGGGGGAATCGTGCACGAGCACGTTTTTGAGGCTGGCCGCGTCCGTAAGCAACTCTGGTATCGAGAGTTGAAGTTGCGTTAAATATGCTCTACGCTCCTTTTTTGGAGTCTAACGCAGCCATTCTATGGACTCTCAATACCAGAGTTATTTTAAAGGTGCGGCCAGAAAAAAGCCAGCGTTAGCTACGCGGGTCTTTACCAACAAAACTCTAAATCTAGCCGTATGTTAACTATACAGAGTCAAGAAATTTCAGATACACAAATTGAAAAGACAACACATAGAGGATATACATCTAATTCTACTTTTTATCCTGTCAACTCAAGAGAAGGAGTATTAGAACTTTTTCAGGAGAGAGTAGTGAGAGACTTAGAAATCTTGCACACAAAAATAACAGAAAAGCCACAACAACAAAAACACAATTTATCCGTCGATGAGCAAACAGCCTTGGACGAATTAGAGAAAAATTCACATATAGTGATACGTAAATCAGACAAGGGAGGAAGTGTAGTAGTATTAAATCGCACCAATTATGACAAAGAAATTTTAAGACAAATCACAAATATAGACACTTACATTAGATTGACAGAAAACCCTTTAAACATGTTTAAACACCAACTTTAACACTTGTTAGATGAGGGTCTACATCAGGGATTCATAGATAGACAAACATACGACTTTTTATGTGTTACACATCCACAAACTCCCATCTTTCACGTATTCCCAAAAGTTCATAAGAGTATAAAAAATGTTACAGGACGGCCAATTGTTTCCGGCATTGGCTCCTTATTGGAGCCAATGTCGGAATGGGTTGATTCCATCCTTCAGCCTCTAGTTCTAGAGCTACCCAGCTATCTTAGGGATTCTAAGCAATTGATACAAATATTGAGTGACCAGAAATGGACACAAACTCATAAGTGGATTACCCTTGATGCAGTGTCGCTCTATAGCTGCATACCACATGACAAAGGATTACAAGCGGTCAGGTTCTTCCTCTCACACAGGAGCAATCTTAGTTATAATTTCCAAGACTATGTAATTAAGATAATTGAATATTTACTAAGTCACAATTCCTTTTGTTTTGAGGGGAGTTTCTATCTCCAGAGATGCGACACAGCCATGGGGGCCAAGTTTACCCCCTCATACGCCAACCTTTTCATGGGTTGGTGGGAGCTGTGCCGCATCTATGGAGATGGGAACCCCTTCAAACAAAATATATCTGTATATAAGAGATACATTGATGATTTGCTTATTGTGTGGGAGGGAGACCTGACCACATTAGAGAAATGTTTTCACTATGTAAAAACATTCGATGAAACAATTAAATTCACCAATGAAGTAAATGAGACTTCTATAGATTATTTGGACCTCACCTTAATAGGTAATGTCTTAGATTCCAGGACAGAAACAAGAATGTATAAGAAGAAAATTTCAAAGAATTCATTATTACACGCTAAAAGCAATCACCCTTCACATACCTTCAAGGCAATAGCAAAAGGACAATACTTAAGGATTAAGAGGAATTGTACCGATCAGAAAGTATATGAGGAGGAAGCTAACAAATTAGACAAAGATTTCAGAGAAAGAGGTTACAGCAATAAAATAATTAAAAAAGCATGTTTATCCATGACAGAATTAGATAGAGACACATTACTAAAGGACAAACAGCCAAGAGAAAGAGTATATCGACAAAGAGAAGAACTTAATATACAATTTATCACACAATACTCAAATCGATTTTATGAAGTATGTGATATAATTAAAAAACACCTACCAATGCTTACAGCGGAAGATTGTTTTGATGTTGATTTGCAGAGACATGTGAAATTCACATACAGAAGAGGTAGAACACTGGGGAACATCATTTCCCCTTCTGTACCAAACAAAGTAAATAGACCATCTTCTTGGTTAGAAGTTAAGGGACTACACAAATGTGACTGCAAAGCATGTAAACACGCAAAGATAGGAAACACTTTTACATTTGTGGTTACAGGCACGAGTTATGAAATAGATACATGTGTTAACTGCAGGACTAAGGGAGTAGTGCATTTGGTGGAATGCACACAGTGCAATTTACAGTACATTGGAAAAACTTTAAGAGAAGTAAGATCTCGGATACGAGAACACAATTCAAGTATAACAGTAGACACAGAGTCAAGCAGGAAGAGAGAGGAAAAACTATTGCCCATAACAAAACATTTCATTGAAAAACATACACGCAGTACCGACACACTGAAATGGACAGTTGTAGAGAAAGTTTCATTATCAGTCAGAGGAGGAGATTTAGATAAGGCTTTAAGCAAGAGAGAGGTGTATTGGATATGGTGGTTAAAAACGAGAATGCCACTAGGTTTCAATTTCAGGTTTGACCTTATTAATTTTTGGCAATAGTAAATATAGATAAAAAGATATGACAATCTTTGAACTTGTACAAAGTTACAAACAAATCTTTATCTTCACTTTAAACATATTGATTAGCCCAAAACAGAAAACTGGCAACATACATAATAAAGTAGTGAAAAAGAAACCTTAGTATAAGTTTCTAGTTGAGCAAATAGATATGTTTACATTAACCTCTTTCACTATAACGTTCAAATAGAATCCCCTACATGTGGATACATTTAATTAAGAGAGCAGGACCAACATTGTGTCTGAAGACATACATATATAAACAAACAAGTAATATCAACATCAGAATTTAGGATTTGAATGAACATGCAATCTAAACCATGACAATTTATTTTAATGATTTAAGGTTTAGCGGTAGCTACACATCATTGACAGCAAATGTTTGACACCTTTCAATACATTTTTTATTAGTAGGATTAACTATATTCATTCATTATTATTATTTTCTATTAATTTTTGCATGTTTTGAACATTAGAGGCATATAAGGGAATAAATAATCAACTTTATACACAAAAATAACAAAGGGTAATAGTGGCTATACATTGTTAATATAAAAAAAAAATTCAAAATAAGCCACAGCTTGACACATATATAAAAGAGTTAAAATCACAGTGCTTGTTAGCAAACAATGTTTTTAATTGGATGATGTAATTAATTGTTTTATATGCACCTGTATATATTCTCTGTTAATACAGAATACCACAGCAGTCTATGAGTACGGCCACACGGCTGAAACGCGTTAGACTGGGGAATATCTGTCTAACTATGCACTTTTTGGATACCCTCTGTTTTTAAAGATGTTCTAATAAAAGTTATACTTTTTAACTTATTTTCTGGACACCGCCTCTGGACTTTTTTCTACTATTTACATATATATATATATATATATATATATATATATATATATATATATATATATATATATATACATAGATACACACAGTCCACACATACATCTTTAGAGATGTATATGTATATATGTCTATGTTAAAGCCCTTTGCCTTTTTTTCACCTGACACCTCATATCTTTGAGCCCTTATAAATTTTGTGTCCAATATTGTTTTTAACAGACAAAGAAGAATTGTTGGAAACAGAGATTAGTATGTTTTAATTGTGTGTCATATTGGTTTTAAGTGTGCTGCATATTTTTATGTTCTCATGCTGACATTTGAAAAAGGCACAAATTGGTGCCGAAACGTTATGTCATTTTAACGATACTTAAATAGATTCAATTGTTACATTTTACCAAGACCAATGAGTGCCTGCATTCTGTGGAAGTTTTGGATGATTTACAGCAGAGCACCGTGGCATATTGATGACCTTGTCTTTGTTTTTAGAGGTGACCTACAGATGGCTTTGTCATTTGTGGATTGGATGAATATCAATGACTTAAACTTGACTTTTACTTTTGAATTCCAAAAAGAGTGCATAAATTATTTGGATGTTACTCTTAAAGCAGGACCCGATGGCACTGTGTACACGGATGTGTACAGAAAACCAATAGCAGGGAATTCCCTTCTCCATGCTAAATCATGCCATCTGGATTTTGTTCCCTATGCAGTAGCCAAGGGACAATATATCCGCTTAAAAAGAAACTGTAGCGACCCCAGCCAATACCAGAAAAGAGCAAAAGAATTGAACTTACGCCTCAGTCATAGATGATATTCCATTAGAGTCATTAATAGAGCTAATAAGGAGGTGGAAGGTATTAACCGTGACCAACTTCTGAGTGATACACAGGAAAGCAACAAAGCCAAAAGCAAATTTGGGGGTGTTACTTTTGTAACAGGACACAGTAGACAATACAAACAAATTTGTGGTATCATCAGGAAACATTTCAACATCCTTAGTGCTGATGATAAACTTGTTCCTTGTGTAGAGGAAGGTATTAGAACTTCCTATAGACGAGGAATGAGCATAGGTAACATGGTTTCTCCATCTGATTTGCCCCTCTATCATCTACACAAAGCTCATGGCTTACCCACCTGAGGATGTATAAATGTGGGAGAAACAGGTGTAAACCATGCGAGTATGCGGTATTTTCATAAACCTTCAAATCTGAAGTTACCCAGGAATGCTTTGATATTAAGCATTGCCTGAATTGCAACTCCACCTTTGTTATCTATCTCATTACCTGTGTCATATGCAAAAGGCAATATGTTGGACAAACTACTAGAGATGTTGGGTTACGCATTAGAGAACATTTCTCTACGATTACAGTGGGGAAGTCCACTACCCCCCTGGTCCAACATTTTGCTTTGCATCATGACAAGAGCATAGAGTCTTTTAGGTGGCAGGTGATTGATAAGAGTGTCCTTCCCAAAAGAGGGGGGGACAAGAACAATCCTGAGCAGGAATGAAATGTACTGGATTTTCAGGTTGGAGACCAGAGTTCCTCTGGGCTTCAACTCTGAATACGATCTTATAAATCATTGGCAAGTCTAATAAGGGCTTAGTGTGTGTGGAGTACTACCTTCAGTCTGAGCCTCTAACCCAACTATGCATATATATATTAGGTATAATTAGGTTGGTTAGCATTACTTAGCAAAATTAAATACACTGGCTCATTGACTAGGTCCCTTATTTTTGGACAATAAGGTTATGTGTTCAATCCCTCCCATATCCGATAAGTTAAGTTGGAATTGTATTGCTATTGGCATTAATTTATTTCAATATTAGTTATGTTGATTTAGTTCAAGGTCAGCGTTCATTTTTATCTACTTTGTATCCCATACCACAACATTAATTAATTTATCTTTATTAATTATACAATTTTTCATTATTATTATCCTTATTCTTTAAGTTTTCGTTTTCTTCATTCCTTCAATACATATCTCTCATTTCAAAGTAAATTATTTGGATTAGAGAACAATTATTTCATCTGTTATTTTGCATTGACGTTTCTAATCGTATCTAAGATAAACTTGCAGTTTAAACCACAATCCTCTCACTAGAAATATTTACATATAGTTAGGACCAGATTTAGATTCATTTTAGATTCACTATACATCCTAGCAGAATTGGTCCTCATCATTATCCTGGTTGGTAAAGCAGTTAGGTCCCTCACCTAGCGATCAACAGGTCACAAGTTCGCTCCCCACCTAGATTTGTATTTATATATATCATTTGTGCACATACATATGTAATTTTAATTACAATTTTTGAGTGATAAGATGTGCTCTTTACTTACTTACTTTTTACTGCTGAACTAAAAGTTTGTTTATTTATCTATACACGCTTAAATAACTCAGTGTCTATATCAGCAATTTATTATGCATTTGTATATAGAGGGTTGCTCTATTCCTTCCCTACATGGTGTTTCAGGTTTAGAGGGTTAAAATATTGAGTTCTAATCAGCTGTGTTTAATTTGTTTTTGTTTTAACCAATGGCTGTGGAATGGGGGTTATTTAAGTGTATACCTCTGTCTGCTTTCGTTAAGCTATGATTACGGCTGTAGCCGAAACACGTATGCTTTATTTCACAGCTGTTTCTTGAACCTTGCACTTTGTGTGTTTTTATGGTGGAGTTATTATGGACTTTTAAATTACCCAAATGGGTGAAATAAATGTTATGTTTTATACTATGGATTGGTTCAATTCCTCTGTTTTCTAATATTGTTTTTAATCAGATAGTGTTTGTTATGAGTAACTATACTTTGTGATGTATTTTCAATCGGCTAGATTACGAGTCTTGTGTTAGCCTTAAAAAGCAGCGTTGAGAGGTCCCAACGCTGCTTTTTTCCTAACGCTGGTATTATGAGTCTGGCAGGTACAGGTATCCCGCTCACTTTTCTTCCGCGACTCGAGCATAGCGCAAATCCCCTTACGTCAATTGCGTATCCTATCTTTTCAATGGGATTTTCCTAACACCGGTATTACGAGTCTTGGAAGAAGTGAGCGGTACAGCCTCTCCTGTCAAGACTCCTACCGCATTTAAAAGTCAGTAGTTAAGAGTTTTATGGGCTAACGCTGTAACATAAAACTCTCAACTAAAGTGCTAAAAAGTACACTAACACCCATAAACTACCTATTAACCCCTAAACCGAGGCCCCCCACATCACAAACACTTAAATACATTTTTTAACCCCTAATCTGCCGACCGGACATCGCCGTCACTAGAATAAACATATTAACCCTTAAACCGCCGCACTCCCGCCTCGCAAACACTAGTTACATTTTATTAACCCCTAATCTGCCCTCCCTAACATTGCCGACACCTACCTACATTTATTAACCCCTAATCTGCCGCCCACAACGTCGCTGCAACTATATTAAATGTATTAACCCCTAAACCTAAGTCTAACCTTAACCCCCCCCTAATTTAAATATAATTTAAATAAAACAAAATAAAATTACTACAATTAAATAAATTATTCCTATTTAAAACTAAATACATACTGATAAAATAAACCCTAAGGTAGCTACAATATAACTAATAGTTACATTGTATCTAGCTTAGGGTTTATTTTTATTTTACAGGCAAGTTTGTATTTATTTTAACTAGGTACAATAGTTAATAAATATATAACTAACTATTTAATAACTACCTAGTTAAAATAAAGACAAATTTACCTGTAAAATAAATCCTAACCTAAGTTACAATTACACCTAACACTACACTATAATTAAAATAATTTCCTAAATTAACTACAATTAACTACAATTAAATTAAATAAACTAAAGTACGGGAAAAAAAAACACTAAATTATAGAAAAAAAAAAAATAATTAGAAGAATTTTAAACTAATTACACCTAATCTAATCCCCCTAATAAAATAAAAAAGCCCCCCAAAATAATAAAAATCCCTACCCTATACTAAATTATGAATAGCCCTTAAAAGGGCCTTTTGCGGGCATTGCCCCAAAGTTATCAGCTCTTTTACCTGTAAAAAAAAAATACAATACCCCCCCAACATTACAACCCATCACCCACACACCCAACCCTACTCTAAAACCCAACCAATCCCCCCTTAATAAAACCTAACACTACCCCCTTGAAGATCACCCTACCTTGAGACGTCTTCACCCAACCGGGCAGAAGTGGTCCTCCAGAGGTGCAGATGTCTTCATCCGATCTGGATAGAAGAGGACCTCCAGACGGGCAGAAGTCTTCATCCAGGCGGCATCTTCTATCTTCATCCATCCGGAGCGGAGCGGGTCCATCTTCAAGCCAGCGGACACAGAGCATCCATCCAGACCAACGACTACCCGACGAATGACGGTTCCTTTAAATGACGTCATCCAAGATGGCATCCCTTGAATTCCGATTGGCTGATAGGATTCTATCAGCCAATCAGAATTAAGGTAGGAAAAATCCTATTGGCTGATGCAATCAGCCAATAGGATTGAAGTTCAATCCTATTGGCTGATCCAATCAGCCAATAGGATTGAGCTCGCATTCTATTGGCTGTTCCAATCAGCCAATAGAATGTGAGCTCAATCCTATTGGCTGATTGCATAATAGTTAATAACTATTTAATAACTATTGTACCTAGTTAAAATAAATACAAACTTGCCTGTAAAATAAAAATAAACCCTAAGCTAGATACAATGCAACTATTAGCTATATTGTAGCTAGCTTAGGGTTTATTTTTATTTTACAGGCAAGTTTGTATTTATTTAAAGGCAAGTTTGGGTTTATTTTATAGGTAAGTATTTAGTTTTAAATAGGAATTATTTATTTAATTGTAGTAATTTTATTTCGTTTTATTTAAATTATATTTAAGTTGGGGGGGGTTAAGGTTAAACTTAGGTTTAGGGGTTAATACATTTAATATAGTTGCAGCGACGTTGTGGGCGGCAGATTAGGGGTTAATAAATGTAGGTAGCTGTCAGCAATGTTAGGGAGGGCAGATTAGGGGTTAATAAAATTTAACTAGTGTTTGCGAGGCGGGAGTGCGGCGGTTTAAGGGTTAATATGTTTATTCTAGTGACGGCGATGTCCGGTCGGCAGATTAGGGGTTAAAAAATGTATTTAAGTGTTTGTGATGTGGGGGGCCTCGGTTTAGGGGTTAATAGGTAGTTTATGGGTGTTAGTGTACTTTTTAGCACTTAAGTTGAGAGTTTTATGTTATAGTGTTAGCCCATAAAACTCTTAACTACTGACTTTTAAATGCGGTAGGAGTCTTGACAGGAGAGGCTGTACTGCTCACTTCTTCCAAGACTCGTAATACCGGCGTTAGAAAAATCCCATTGAAAAGATAGGATACGCAATTGACGTAAGGGGATTTGCGCTATGCTCGAGTTGCGGAAGAAAAGTGAGCAGGATACCTGTACCTGCCAGACTCGTAATACCAGCTTTAGGAAAAAAGCAGCGTTGTGGGGGGTTTAGGGTTAGGGTTAGATTTAGGATTAGGGGTTAATATATTTATTATAGTGGCGGGGACGTTGGGGGTGGCAGATTAGGGGTTAATAAGTGTAGGTAGGTGGCAGCGACATTGGGGCGGCAGATTAGGGGTTAATAAATATAATGTAGGGTTCGGCGATGTTGTGGGCAGCAGATTAGGGGTTCATAAGTATAATGTAGGTGGCGGCGGTGTCCGGAGTGGCAGATTAGGGGTTAATAAGTGTAAGATTAGGGGTGTTTAGACTCGGGGTTCATGTTAGGGTGTTAGGTGTAGACAGAAAAAGTATTTTCCCATAGGAATCAATGGGGCTGCGTTAAGAGCTGAACGCTCCTTTTTTGCAGGTGTTAAGTTTTTTTTCAGCCCGCTCTCCCCCATTGATTCCTATGGGGAAATCATGCACGAGCACGTTTAGCCAGCTCACCGCTACCGTAAGCAGCGCTGGTATTACAGTGAGATGTGGAGCTAAATTTTGCTCTCCGCTCACTTTTTAGAGGCTAACGCCGGGTTGAAAATAACCTGTAATACCAGCGATGTCTGTAGGTGAGTGGTGAGCATAAACTGCTCGTTAGCACAGCACCCCTGTTAACGCAAAACTCGTAATCTCGCTGAATGTGTTTTTGTTGTTGTTGTGAAACAGTTAAACAGAGCTCTGAGGATGCAGTAATCATTCTAGTATAAATTGCAATTGCGCTCAAGTGAACACATTTATTTTTAACTCATGATACCAGCGGTAAGCCTGACGAGCGCAAACACCTTATTGCTTGCGTGCAAATGTTTGTGCTCCACTCGTAATCTGGCCGTTAATCTGTTCTGCATGAAAGGATACTGCTGTTTGACAGAAGATTGTGAAGACAAATAAAAGAAAATCCTTCCAAGTTACCAAACCGATCTCAGAATTTTTTTTTAATGCAACTCTAATGAAACCGCCTGGTTATAAACATGCAATCAAGCTTCAGAATTCACAAGCGTTTCTGTCTTCTGTAGCTGCTCTCACTGGGGGTTGGATTTAATTATATAATCCCTCAAAATGATGTAACCAGGTCACATATAGACGCAGTGAAAAAACCTTCACTGTCTGAAACCTTGTGTAATCACAAAATAAAAACATGTCCAGCCTTTTTATAGAGTCCTCTGAGCACTGAGCCAGAAAATCCTGTAGACCTCAGCAACTCTACAAACTGGAAACTCTCAAGCAAAACTTTACAGAGGGAGACTGGAAAAATGGTTCGTCATCATTAATGTTGAATTGTTTGGTTTGAAAGACAGGACAAAAATACTTTAACACGATAAATCACACTGGTAAAGAAGTATTACAGATCTGGCATTCATTCTTTCTAAGCAATTGTTTGTGAATATTTACGTCAATATTTAAAGGGACAGTCAACACCATAATTGTTGTTTTAAAAGATAGATAATCCCTTAATTACCCATTCCCCAGATTTGCATAACCAACACTGTTATAATAATACACTTTTTACCTCTGAGATTATCTTGTATCTAAGCCTCTGCAGACTGCCCCATTATTTTAGTTCTTTTGACAGACTTGCATTTGAGCCAATCAGTACTCACTCCTCTGTAAATTCACGTGCATGAGCTCAATGTTATCTATATGAAACACATGAACTAACACCCTCTAGTGGTGAAAAACTGTCAAAATGCATTTAGATTAGAGGCGGCCTTCAAGGTCCAAGAAATTAGCATATGAACCTCCTAGGTTTAGCTTTCAACTAAAAATACCAAGAGAACAAAGCAAAATTGGTGATAAAAGTAAATTGGAAAGTTGTTAAAAATGGCATGCCCTATTTGAATCATGGAAGTATTTTTTGGACTTGACTGTCCCTTTAATATTTTGAAAAAGGGTAATTATATACCGAGTACAGCTCTAACCTTCTATTTTAAAGAGATGTTAAACAGTCAGTTTCATTTCTGTAATAAAAAAAACACTAAGCAGTTGCTTATTCTTAAAGGGAAAGGCTACTCCATTTTTTTATTGTTTAAAAAGATAGATTATCCCTCTATTACCAAGCCCCAAGTTTTGCATAACAAACATGGTTATATTAATGTACTTTTTACCTCTGTGATTACCTTGTATCTTCAGACTGCCTCCTTATTTCAGTTCTTTTAACAGACTTGCATTTTAGCCAATCGGTGCTGACTCCTAGGTAAATCCACAGGAGTGAGCACATTGTTATCTATAGGGCACACATGAACTAGAGCTGTATAGCTATGAAAAACTGCAAAAATGCAGCCTTCAAGGGCTTAGAAATTAGAATTTAAGCCTACCTAGATTTAGCTTTCAAAAAAGAATACAGAGAGATAGAACATATCAAATATGATTTTAAAAGTGAATTGGAAAATTGTTTATAATTGCATGCCCTATTTGAATCATGAAAGTTTAATTTTGACTAGACTGTCACTTTAATAAATCCCAAAGGAAACCAGCGCTTGTGTCAGTCTAATATAGACCATTCCCACTTAATATATAAATTAAAAAATTAGCCTTTATAAAAAATAATGATATTGAAATATAATAAATAGTAAAAGTGATAATTCTAAAAACTATACAATTAATTGGATGTAGTAACAATAACCATCACTACTGAAAGGAGAATTAAATAAATGTCAACATATCATACAGATGTTAGTAGATTATATGTTTCATATGATTTAATATAAACCAAATGCACAGTACTTGGAAAAACAGTTTAATCCTCCAGTCGTTCCTCTAGCAGATATGGCAGGAACCAATTGTGTAGCTCCTCTATGAGGCAGTCAAGACTCCGTATATCTGGAATAGAATCGATCACTACGGTCAATGCTGCCCTCTGTAGAAGGAAGTTTCCATGTAGATCCTCTTTGGGATGGATACTAGAAAATGGAGCACAAAAAACAACAACGCAAATCCTCTAACTGAAGTATGTATTGAAAACAAATAAAAGTGCATATAAAATACCACTTACAAGAAGGTGAACTGTAAACATATCATCAAGTGTTAGAAATGGATATCATCACCAGTTGGTACCTCTCCGTGAACTGTCTCAGCATCACCTTTAGTCCTCATACGAGCCACAAATAGTATGGTCGGGGTACAGTATTGTAGGAGAGGCTGATCTCAGTAGAGAGGTTGAAATCCAATCTCAATAGGTTGTACTGTATTGTAGGAGAGGTTGATCTCAGTAGAGAGGGTGAGATCCAATCTCAATAGGTTGTACTGTATTGTAGGAGAGGTTGATCTCAGTAGAGAGGGTGAGATCCAATCTCAAATGGTTGTACTATATTGTAGGAGAGGTTGATCTCAGTAGAGAGGGTGAGATCAAATCTCAGTAGGTTCTACTGTATTTTAGGAGAGGTTATTTATTACAACAGACTGGCACTTTGCTACACTTGATTTTAATTGTTAAACTCCTTACGACTGCCGATTCTTAACTTTCATTTCAGGCGGACCTGAAACGATGGGGCTTTGAAGCAGCATCCGCTGCTTCATAAATGGAGCCCAAAGTCTCAATGATACATTACTGACTGTAGCTAAAGAGGAATAGTACTTCAGAATTATTATTTCAGATTATTTGAAATTTGGTAGACAATGCAGCAGTACAGCCGATAAGGCCAGACAAATACAAACAAGGCTCTTATGCCACTAGTTAGTAAGGCTGTGCATTCAATCATTAGGTAGCTAAAGAAGGGGGAAGATGGTGGACTCCAGTGGTATTTGGCTCCATTCGGAGCTGGATTTCTTCTTGTGAATATGCAACACACTATGTTCTGGATTTACGAAATTAAGCTCTGACAAGAGCCGAATGTAGTTGGAGGCCACCATATTCCCCATTCGTTAGCTGCCAAATACGCAGCCCTACTAGTTAGGCCTCATTTGAAATATTGTATGCAGTTCTAGAAACCATATCTCCAGAAGGATTTAAATAAACTAAAAAATGTCCAAAGGAGGGCTACTAAAATGGTACATGGTTTAAAATATAAAACGTTTCAAAGACTCTATGATCTAAATATGTATAGTTTAGAGGAGAGAAGGGAAAGAGGTGACATGATAGAAACCTTCAAATTTACAAAGAGACTTAAAGTGAAAGCTGAAAGCATTTTCCACAAGAATGAATACCAAAAAAAGGTTTACAATCTTAAAAGGATATCCAAAATTATTCTTGAGCACTACAGGGAGTGCAGAATTATTAGGCAAATGAGTATTTTGACCACATCATCCTCTTTATGCATGTTGTCTTACTCCAAGCTGTATAGGCTCGAAAGCCTACTACCAATTAAGCATATTAGGTGATGTGCATCTCTGTAATGAGAAGTGGTGTGGTCTAATGACATCAACACCCTATATCAGGTGTGCATAATTATTAGGCAACTTCCTTTCCTTTGGCAAAATGGGTCAAAAGAAGGACTTGACAGGCTCAGAAAAGTCAAAAATAGTGAGATATCTTGCAGAGGGATGCAGCACTCTTAAAATTGCAAAGCTTCTGAAGCGTGATCATCGAACAATCAAGCGTTTCATTCAAAATAGTCAACAGGGTCGCAAGAAGCGTGTGGAAAAACCAAGGCGCAAAATAACTGCCCATGAACTGAGAAAAGTCAAGCGTGCAGCTGCCAAGATGCCACTTGCCACCAGTTTGGCCATATTTCAGAGCTGCAACATCACTGGAGTGCCCAAAAGCACAAGGTGTGCAATACTCAGAGACATGGCCAAGGTAAGAAAGGCTGAAAGACGACCACCACTGAACAAGACACACAAGCTGAAACGTCAAGACTGGGCCAAGAAATATCTCAAGACTGATTTTTCTAAGGTTTTATGGACTGATGAAATGAGAGTGAGTCTTGATGGGCCAGATGGATGGGCCCGTGGCTGGATTGGTAAAGGGCAGAGAGCTCCAGTCCGACTCAGACGCCAGCAAGGTGGAGGTGGAGTACTGGTTTGGGCTGGTATCATCAAAGATGAGCTTGTGGGGCCTTTTCGGGTTGAGGATGGAGTCAAGCTCAACTCCCAGTCCTACTGCCAGTTTCTGGAAAACACCTTCTTCAAGCAGTGGTACAGGAAGAAGTCTGCATCCTTCAAGAAAAACATGATTTTCATGCAGGACAATGCTCCATCACACGCGTCCAAGTACTCCACAGCGTGGCTGGCAAGAAAGGGTATAAAAGAAGAAAATCTAATGACATGGCCTCCTTGTTCACCTGATCTGAACCCCATTGAGAACCTGTGGTCCATCATCAAATGTGAGATTTACAAGGAGGGAAAACAGTACACCTCTCTGAACAGTGTCTAGGAGGCTGTGGTTGCTGCTGCACGCAATGTTGATGGTGAACAGATCAAAACACTGACAGAATCCATGGATGGCAGGCTTTTGAGTGTCCTTGCAAAGAAAGGCGGCTATATTGGTCACTGATTTGTTTTTGTTTTGTTTTTTAATGTCATAAATGTATATTTGTGAATGTTGAGATGTTATATTGGTTTCACTGGTAAAAATAAATAATTGAAATGGGTATATATTTGTTTTTTGTTAAGTTGCCTAATAATTATGCACAGTAATAGTCACCTGCACACACAGATATCCCCCTAAAATAGCTATAACTAAAAACAAACTAAAAACTACTTCCAAAACTATTCAGCTTTGATATTAATGAGTTTTTTGGGTTCATTGAGAACATGGTTGTTGTTCAATAATAAAATTAATCCTCAAAAATACAACTTGCCTAATAATTCTGCACTCCCTGTATATGACAGCAGTTTTGCGAGAATGTTATTAATTTGTAAGAGCACTAGATGGCAGCAATATTTCCTGCCATGTAGTGCGCCAAATGCATACCTAGAAATCTGCTCAACACAGAATATAATGAGAATGAATCAAATTTGATTATAGAAGTAAATTAAAAAATGCCTGGACCACGCATAAGGCTATGAGCTTACCTCATTGTTTTTCAACAAAGGATACCAAGAGAATAACGGAAATTTGATAATAAAAGTAATCTGAAAAGTCTCAACTAATTGCTTGCATCTGAATCATGAAAGTTTAATTTTGACTTTATGTCTCTTTAACTCTAAGATAAGTAGTCCCCACACACAAAAAAACAGATAATCAGAGGGTTTATTTGGCCTAGGCCAAAATATAATACCTACTAGTCTGAGATTGGTAAAAAAAAATCAATGGCAGTGGGGGACTGACAATTCATGGGGTCTGTGCCCAAGACAAACAGGATTACGTTGGAGACCATCCTGGAGTCATTTGATTATCATCAAACTACGTTAGAAGTCATTTGCACATCATCAGATATCATCAGACTTGTAAAGTCATCAGCTAAGGTAAAAATTATGGGTGATGATTTCATAATGATTAGCAGATTACCTTACTGATTACTTCACAAGCAAGAACAGCCAATGAATGCATCTAGAGTCATCTCATTTAAATATTTTGCCCTGTGGCCATACTTCAGGATGGCTTCTGGTGACTACTAGTCTGGAGTCATCAGTTACTTTAATATGACTTCAGGAAGTCACAAAAGGCATCAGCTTTGTAGAGACAGTGTGAGACAAACAAAACCTCAGGCTACTAGACCACTCTGATCTGTAATTCTATCTGGATGATCGGATTAGAGTGATTCTGAGCCTGGGCACTAAATCATTCCTCCTTAAATAATATGGGCAGCAGCACCTTAAGTAGCGCTGCACAGCTCTGATTGAAGGGGTTAGCGCAGCCGTTGTTCAGTGAGTGCGGCAAACTGAGAGGGCGAAATGATTCCTGTGATTCCTGGTGTGCAACTTTTATGGGCATTAGGCAATAAATCTTAAGTAGCACTGCAGTGCTGATTGATGGGGTTGAATGGGCTGCAGCGGGCCCCCCTAGACCACGCCTCTCAGTTGGTGACTAATTGCCTGATGGGTCAGTCCGTCCTTGTGCAGTGGATATGTATGAAATGTAGATTTTTTTATCTTTAACAATAAGTGGACTATTAATAACTTTTCCACTCCGTTTTTTTCTCTAACTGATCACCTAGATGATTCAATATTGATAATAACGGTCTAATGTGTGTTGAATACATTTTTATACTTCCAAGGAAATAATGCTCAATATGTGTTTGGATACTTAGGGCCCGATTATCTAAAGGTCTCTGGGTTTATGGCATTTTGTAAGAATTCTTGCCAGTACTATGAAGGCCCTGATGGATTAATCAAAAGGCATTTTTTACGGTAAAACATTATGGCCTAGATTTGGAGTTCGGCGGTAAAAGGGCTGCTAACGCTCCGCGGGCTTTTTTCTGGCCGCACCATAAATTTAACTCTGGTATCGAGAGTTTAATCAAATGCTGCGTTAGGCTCCAAAAAAGGAGCGTAGAGCATTTTTACCGCAAATGCAACTCTCGATACCAGAGTTGCTTACGGACGCGGCCGGCCTCAAAAACGTGCTCGTGCACGATTCTCCCATAGGAAACAATGGGGCTGTTTGAGCTGAAAAAAAACCTAACACCTGCAAAAAAGCAGCGTTCAGCTCCTAACGCAGCCCCATTGTTTCCTATGGGGAAACACTTCCTACGTCTGCACCTAACACCCTAACATGTACCCCGAGTCTAAACACCCCTAACCTTACACTTATTAACCCCTATTGTGCCGCCGCCGCTATCCCCTGCATATTTTTTTAAACCCCTAATCTGCCGCTCCGTAAACCGCCGCAACCTACGTTATCCCTATGTACCCCTAATCTGCTGCCCTAACATCGCCGACCCCTATATTATATTTATTAACCCCTAATCTGCCCCCCTCAACGTCGCCGACACCTGCCTACACTTATTAACCCCTAATCTGCCGAGCGGACCTGAGCGCTACTATAATAAAGTTATTAACCCCTAATCCGCCTCACTAACCCTATCATAAATAGTATTAACCCCTAATCTGCCCTCCCTAACATCGCCGACACCTAACTTCAATTATTAACCCCTAATCTGCCGACCGGAGCTCACCGCTATTCTAATAAATGTATTAACCCCTAAAGCTAAGTCTAACCCTAACACTAACACCCCCCTAAGTTAAATATAATTTTTATCTAACGAAATAAATTAACTCTAAGCCCCCTAATAAAATAACAAAGCCCCCCAAAATAAAAAATTCCCTACCCTATTCTAAATTAAAAAAAGTTACAAGCTCTTTTACCTTACCAGCCCTGAACAGGGCCCTTTGCGGGGCATGCCCCAAGAAGTTCAGCTCTTTTGCCTGTAAAAGAATAAATACAATACCCCCCCCCAACATTACAACCCACCACCCACATACCCCTAATCTAACCAAAACCCACCTTAAATAAACCTAACACTAAGCCCCTGAAGATCTTCCTACCTTGTCTTCACCATACCAGGTTCACCGATCCGTCCTGAAGAGCTCCTCCGATGTCCTGATCCAAGCCCAAGCGGGGGCTGAAGAGGTCCATGATCCGGTCAAAGTCTTCATCCAAGCGGGGCAGAAGAGGACCTTCCATCCGATTGAAGTCATCATCCAGGCGGCATCTTTGATCTTCTTCCATCCGGAGCGAAGCGGCAGGATCCTGAAGACATCCAGCGCGGAACATCCATCCGGACCGACGACTGAACGACGAATGACTGTTCCTTTAAGGGACGTCATCCAAGATGGCGTCCCTCGAATTCCGATTGGCTGATAGGATTCTATCAGCCAATCGGAATTAAGGTAGGAATTTTCTGATTGGCTGATGGAATCAGCCAATCAGAATCTAGTTCAATCCGATTGGCCGATCCAATCAGCCAATCAGATTGAGCTCGCATTCTATTGGCTGATCGGAACAGCCAATAGAATGCGAGCTCAATCTGATTGGCTGATTGGATCAGCCAATCGGATTGAACTTGATTCTGATTGGCTGATTCCATCAGCCAATCAGAAAATTCCTACCTTAATTCCGATTGGCTGATAGAATCCTATCAGCCAATCGGAATTCGAGGGACGCCATCTTGGATGACGTCCCTTAAAGGAACAGTCATTCGTCGTTCAGTCGTCGGTCCGGATGGATGTTCCGCGCTGGATGTCTTCAGGATCCTGCCGCTTCGCTCCGGATGGAAGAAGATCGAAGATGCCGCCTGGATGATGACTTCAATCGGATGGAAGATCCTCTTCTGCCCCGCTTGGATGAAGACTTTGACCGGATCATGGACCTCTTCAGCCCCCGCTTGGGCTTGGATCAGGACATCGGAGGAGCTCTTCAGGACGGATCGGTGAACCTGGTATGGTGAAGACAAGGTAGGAAGATCTTCAGGGGCTTAGTGTTAGGTTTATTTAAGGGGGGTTTGGGTTAGATTAGGGGTATGTGGGTGGTGGGTTGTAATGTTTGGGGGGGGGTATTGTATTTATTCTTTTACAGGCAAAAGAGCTGAAATTCTTGGGGCATGCCCCGCAAAGGGCCCTGTTCAGGGCTGGTAAGGTAAAAGAGCTTGTAACTTTTTTTAATTTAGAATAGGGTAGGGAATTTTTTATTTTGGGGGGCTTTGTTATTTTATTAGGGGGCTTAGAGTAGGTGTAATTAGTTTAAAATTGTTGTAATATTTTTCTTATGTTTGTAAATATTTTTTTATTTTCTGTAACTTAGTTCTTTTTTATTTTTTGTACTTTAGCTAGTTTATTTAATTGTATTTATTTGTAGGAATTGTGTTTAATTAATTTATTGATAGTGTAGTGTTAGGTTAATTGTAGGTAATTGTAGGTAGTTTATTTAATTAATTTATTGATAGGGTAGTGTTAGGTTTAATTATATCTTAGGTTAGGACTTATTTTACAGGTAATTTTGTTATTATTTTAACTAGGTAACTATTAAATAGTTCTTAACTATTTAATAGCTATTGTACCTGGTTAAAATAATTACAAAGTTACCTGTAAAATAAATATTAATCCTAAAATAGCTATAATATAATTATAATTTATATTGTAGCTATATTAGGATGTATTTTACAGGTAAGTATTTAGCTTTAAATAGGAATCATTTATTTAATAAGAGTTAATTTATTTCGTTAGATAAAAATTATATTTAACTTAGGGGGGTGTTAGTGTTAGGGTTAGACTTAGCTTTAGGGGTTAATCCATTTATTAGAATAGCGGTGAGCTCCGGTCGGCAGATTAGGGGTTAATAATTGAAGTTAGGTGTCGGCGATGTTAGGGAGGGCAGATTAGGGGTTAATACTATTTATGATAGGGTTAGTGAGGCGGATTAGGGGTTAATAACTTTATTATAGTAGCGCTCAGGTCCGCTCGGCAGATTAGGGGTTAATAAGTGTAGGCAGGTGTCGGCGACGTTGAGGGGGGCAGATTAGGGGTTAATAAATATAATATAGGGGTCGGCGGTGTTAGGGGTAGCAGATTAGGGGTACATAGGGATAACGTAGGTGGCGGCGATTTGCGGTCGGAAGATTAGGGGTTAATTATTTTAAGTAGCTTGCGGCGACGTTGTGGGGGGCAAGTTAGGGGTTAAGAAATATAATATAGGGGTCGGCGGGGTTAGGGGCAGCAGATTAGGGGTACATAAGTATAACGTAGGTGGCGGTCGGCAGATTAGGGGTTAAAAATTTTAATCGAGTGGCGGCGATGTGGGGGGAGCTCGGTTTAGGGGTACATAGGTAGTTTATGGGTGTTAGTGTACTTTAGGGTACAGTAGTTAAGAGCTTTATAAACCGGCGTTAGCCAGAAAGCTCTTAACTCCTGCTATTTTCAGGCGGCTGGAATCTTGTCGTTAGAGCTCTAACGCTCACTTCAGAAACGACTCTAAATACCAGCGTTAGAAAGATCCCATTGAAAAGATAGGCTACGCAAATGGCGTAGGGGGATCTGCGGTATGGAAAAGTCGCGGCTGAAAAGTGAGCGTTAGACCCTTTAATCACTGACTCCAAATACCAGCGGGCGCCCAAAACCAGCGTTAGGAGCCTCTAACGCTGGTTTTGACGGCTACCGCCGAACTCCAAATCTAGGCCTATGTTTTGCGGAGTGTTCCCTGTATTTAAGTATGTGAAAGAGATGTTATAGAACCACTTTCAGTGGGTGTTCCAGCTTACCTTTTCAACAGTGTTAAACTGGGAGCTTCCAAGTAAGCTTTTAAAAGGTTTTATACTGGATGTTTAGATCAGAATCTGTGCATATTATTCTTTATAGTAGTGTCTATTACATGCAGTTAAATTAAAATTGGTGTATACTTTCCCTTTAAAATGAATATACAAAATATTTATGGACAGGGCAGATGCCAGAATAGACCAGAACGGTCAAGTTATTAAAAAAAGCTGTAGAAAATATGAATATGTCATAGTTCAAAAAAACTTAAAATAATATTTTTTATTAACCTTCACAGCCCAAGACAGCCATTTATGTGAGAATGGTTAGAGGGGGATCCTGGTAAACTATTAGATTACAGGATAGGATAGTAGCATTATAGCTAATAATATTATGGCACTGTTGCTATCGCTATGACAACAGACTGGCACTTTGCTACAATTGATTTTAATTGTTAAACTCCTCCCCCCCGCTTTCCTTATTTGGAGTAGATAGTTCTGACTTGCCCCTGTAATTGTGCTAAATTCTCCATTATTTGGCTTCAGCAGAAACTAGAAGATAAACTGCCATATGTTCTTTCAGTTTTAGGACTGGAAAATCCACAAGTGGTAAAGACTAAAAAAGGAACACTAAAATAAATATTAAACTTTCATGAGGCACACGATTTTAAACAACTTTCAAATTATCTTCCATTATCTAAATGTGCACAGACTTTTTATATGCACACTTTCAGAGGCACCAGTTCCTACTGAGCATGTGCAAGAACTCACAGTATATATGTTTATGCTTTTTGCGATTGGCAGATGGCTGTCACATGATACAGGGGGAAGGATGTAAATGTAACTAACTGAAGTTTGGCAGAAAAAAAATCTGCTACCCATTTTAAATTCAAACTATGGGATAGATTACAAGTGTTGCGATAAATTGAAATTTTTCGCTAGCGTTAGGCTTTTTGTGCTTCTCGGGTTCTGCTGGTATTACATTATTATTATTATTATCACAAGAAGAAAAAAAAATGTATTTTGCACTAGTGGTAACTTTAAAGCACAAAACTCCTAAGCAGAGTTTACTCGTGTTCTGCCATAGAAATCAATGGAGACAAAAAAGTGGGTGGAAAAACTAACACCCTACTCGTGCGAACGACCTCGCATTTTCGCATTCCTCTAGAAGTCAATGAAGAAAAAAAACTACCACCCTACCATAAGCCCCTAGCCTAATAACCCCTAATCCGCCATCCCTCACATCGTAAACACTAAACAAAAGTATTGACCCCTAATCTGCCATACCCCCACATCGCAACATACATAAAGTATTAATCCCTAATCTGCCATCCCCCCACATCGCAACATACCTAAATAAACTGTTAACCCCTCAACTACCATCCCCCCACATCGCCGACCTTGCCGCAGCCATCGAGATGAAGTTAGAAGATGAACCGCGGCCAGGATGAAGAAGATTGAACCGCGATGAAGATGGAGTGCCGCCTGGATTAAGATGGAGCGCCACCCATCATCAACGGTGACTACCAATTTTGGGGTTAGTGTTAGTTTGTTTTTTGGGGGGGGGTTTAGATTAGATTTTTTTTTTACATTTTGGCAGCAAAAGAGCTGAATGCCCTTTTAAGGGCAATGCCAATCCAAATGCCCTTTTTGGGGCAATGGGTAGTTTAGGATTTTTTGAGTTAGGTTTTTTTTGGGGGGGTTAATGTTTTTTTAAAGCAAAAGAGATGTTCGCTTTAGAGCAATGCCCTACAAAAGGCCCTTTAAAGGGACCCTTATCACTTGTCTGCTAAAATCCTTAAAACTAACTCCTTCTGATTAATCAAAATCAAGTAAGCATGGATGTCTATGCCATCTTGTAAGTTGACCCCAAATTATTCAAAAAAGTGTTTACAATTACAATGTTGTACCTGTGCTTGATACTCCTTTGCATGCTGCCATATTGTAACGTACGTTACAAACGGGCACAGCTGTCACATGATGTGCACGGCACAGTGTTTTATTATGTATGCTGCTTAGAGAGGAATCACATCTGCAGCATGCGCTCACTGTGAGGCATGCAGAGCGTTTGCTGCAGTATTTTGTGGAGATATTTTTTTCACTGATATAGTATTTCAACAGCTTCAGACACCATATTTGAAAATAGTAAGCTCTACAGAGGGAGGGGGAGACCAGTCCTTGAAATAAAGGAGCCTTGCATAGGGAAATCCGAATTCCGGGGTCTGGTTACATCCATTGATTGCCGAGTACTCCTGACCCTGCAGTGCATAATGTGGCACTGGAAGATCATTACTTTTCCAGCACAAACGTTACATACATCCTTGGGCTCAAAGCGTGACTCCTCCCACTGCCGCCTAACACAAGGAAGCCCAGCCTGTCACTCCCAGGAAGCGTGTGCAAACCCCACAACTGCAGCCCGTCACCAACAAGGAAGCGTCTTGCAACTCTACAAACAGGGGAGCATCTTATCTTATATCCAATGGTTGCTGAGCACTTCTGAGCCTGCAGTGCATAATACTGCACCAGGTGCTGCAGATGGGATTCCTCTCTAAGCAGCATACATAATAGAGAAATGTGCCGTGCGTGTCATGTGACAGCTGTGCCCGTGTGTAACGTACGTCACAATATGGCAGCATGCATAGGAGTATCAAGCACAGGTACAATATTGTAATTAAAAAAGGCTCTTTTGAAATATATAAGGTAAGCTGACAAGATGGCATAGACATCCGGCTTATTTGATTTTGAGTAATCAGGAGGAGTTAGATTTAAGGCATTTCAGCAGGTGTTTAATGTCCCTTTAAGGGCTATTGGTAGTTTATTTTTAGAATAGGTTTTTTGGGGGGTTTAAGGGGTATTAGAATAGGATTAATTTTTTTTTATTTTTCGTAATTTTTTTTTGTAGGTTTTGGTTTTATTTTTGTAATGGTAGGATTTTTTATTTTCAGTAATGAAGGTAAGATTAGGTTTTTATTTATTTTACAGGTAAGTTTATTTTAAGATAGGTTTTTTTTTTTAGTAAATTTAGGGGTATTTTAATTTGGGTTAAGTTAGGGGGTATTAGGTTAGGGGGTTTAGATGTTTATAACTCTGCATTGTGGGGGGGTTGGTGGTTTAAGAGTTAATACTTGTATTTAGTGCTTGTAATGTGGGGGATGGCGGTTTAGGGGTTAACAGTTTATTTAGGTATGTTGCAATCTGGGGGATAACGGAGTAGGGGTTAGTACTTTACGATGTGGGAGCATGGCGGTTTAGGGGTTAATAGTATACTTAGGTATGTTGAGAAGTGGGGGGATGGAGGTTTAGGGGTAATACTTTTATTTAGTGTTTGCAATATGGAGGTGGTGGCAGATTTGGGGTTAATAGTGTAGTTTTTGAGTGTAAGTGTACTTTGTAATGTATTTATGTTGTGTTTTGTGCAACTTTTTATTTTCAGAACCCAGTTTACCACAGCTCTTAAATCGCGGTAAGGATTGAAGCAGAAAAGAATATTGCGCTATCGCAATTTCGCTTAACTTATAATATCAGCGGAAAGGAAAATGGCAAGCAAAATCACATTTGCACTAGCGCAACACCGTTTGCGCCACACTTCTAATCTAGCCCTATGTGTTTTTGCATTGTCTTTTATTATAAAGTATATTTGTTTTTTATTTTACTGTGTTTAATAGTCCTTTAAATTACAGGAACATTGGATAATTAAATAAAAGATGATGTTTAATATAATTAGCATTCTATATTAGGATATTAAAGTGATTACTATACATTCATGCTTTATAAGCTGAGACAAATGTCAGATGATTAGGTTGAGTGTATGTTTTCATTTGTAGAAAGGGGTAATCAGCATAAGAATTAAGGTAAGCAAACTTACACAGTATGTCAGAGGAGCTAAAGTAAAGCTTATATTCATCAAATGTTAAACTCATTTTAAGCATAGCTATGATATATTTTAGTTTTTTTTTCTAAAGCACAGATTGGAAACATTATGGTCCTGTCACTTTTAAAGAAGGGTAAATCTGTAGCTAGGAAACAGTGCTATTATTGTACAGTATTCAACTGCGTAAATTGCTCAAGACACAGCAACAGAAATGCAGTGTTTTCCTTTCTAAACATATTAAAGCTTTCCATAGCTACAGAAAAATACCAGTTCAGCATCTTTACTGAAATAATGTCACCTCCTGGTCCATACCCAGATATAATAAAACACAGACACAATTCTTTAAAAGTGCCTGCTTTATAAATGTAATCATTCTAAATAGAATGCTTGAAGCATTCTCTACCTTCTAGAATTCTATTCCCTTGTAGATATTTCTAGAAAATATGATGCCTAAAAGTGATTACTTTTCTTATGTTTTTAGTGGAATCAAGAGACTTATAATTTCATTCCAATAAGCAACAACCAACATCATTGTTTTTTTATTTCTTTTTGATTACATATTCGTTGGAGCTTAGCATTTATGTTAAAGTGACATAATACCCATAAGCAAAATCACATGGAAGTGATTTAGTATAAGTGTATAAAGCTGACATGAAGATATCACCTCAACATCTCTATGTAAAAAAGGAAAATATTTTAAGTCAAAATTTCTTCAGCTCACAACAGTAAGTGCTATATGAACAGTTATCCTTCAGCTACTGTCCAGCTTGGTAAAATAAAAAAACAATAGCCAATCAGCATCAGCAGTGCTAAAGTCATGCATTGCTTTACAGTTTTCTCATTAGATTTCACTATATTCTCACAAGATTTTATAGAAAACTCCCTTAAACTGAAGAGGGAAATATCAGGACTGTGCCTTCACATGCCAGATGAACACTCCCTTGCAAGTCCTGGGGCTAGCATCCTGATTGGCTATTTAAAGTCCCTTTACAATAGGATGAGGCTACCAAGAAACTTTTGAGGTAAAATATCTTCTTCTTTTTTTTACATAGATATGACCTGGTGACATTTTCTTGTCAGCTTTATACAGCTATGCTGCATTGCTTTCAAGTGCTCAACATTTGGGTAGCATGCCACTTAAACTGATCATGTGCTTAACCCCTTAATGACCACATGACTTTTCCATTTTCTTACCGTTTGGGACCAGGGCTATTTTTACATTGAGTTTAGCTGTAATTTTCCTCTTACTCGTTTACTGTACCCACACCTATTATATACAATTTTCTCACCATTAAATGGACTTTCTGAAGATACCATTATTTTAATCATATCTTATAATTTACTATAAAAAATTATAAAATATGATGAAAAAATGGAAAAACACCCACCTTTTCCTAACTTTGACCCCCAAAATCTGTTACACATTTACAACCACCAAAAAACACCCATGCTAAATAGTTTCTAAATGTTGTCCTAAGTTTAGAAATACCCAATGTTTACATATTCTTTGCTTTTTTTGCAAGTTATAGGGCAATAAGTACAAGTAGCACTTTCTATTTCCATTATTTTTTTTTAATTAGCAATAGTTACATTTTAACACTGATATCTGTCAGGAATCCCTGAATAACCCTTCACATGTATATATATTTATTTATTTTTTGAATTTTAACAAACTTTATTTGTGAAAGAAAATCAGTATACATGTTACATATCGTTATCTTGAATACAACCACAGAGACATGCAAACCACATGGACCTATTTAAAAAAGGAAGAAAACAGTGGCAATCTAGATTAACATCGTAATAAGGTCCATGAATTACATAACTCCTCTTGTTCCAAATTATTACAAATTAAAATCTTACTCTAGGGGGTATCATCATGAGACATGTCTTATACTATTTCAACATGTTTTACAAAACAATAACTGGCATATAGGATATATCACCAATCAATATGTGGAGTGTAGTCAGGATATACTAGGCGTTCTATATAACACCGGAACTGGAGGGTAAGGGTGCAGGGGGAGTGATGGGGTCTTTCAAGGAGTGTAGGTATTCTTCCAAAATAAAGCAAATATCATGAAAATCCCCTAATTTCCCTGTTTTGGTTTAATGATATTGTTCTAAGTTTAAGGCCATAGTCACTCTATCTCTCCAAAACTGTACTGTTGGTAATGTGAGTTTTTTTCCAATTGTAAGGGATATATCTTTTAGCCGTGTTTACCATGATCGTCAAGAGTTTAAGTCTATACGTACAGCGTATAGTAGTGCGAACATTAAACAGGAATGTCCATGGTGTGTGAGGAATTGGGGAAACAAAAGCCGTCTTTATTTCCCTGCCTATGTCTAGCCAGTACTGCTGTGCAACTGGGCATGCCCACCATATGTGTGCGAATGTGCCTCTGTCCTCGCATCCCCTCCAACATTTTGCATCATAAGTAGGAATCATTTTTTCTAATTTGTCTGGAGTATAATGCCATCTACATAGCAGCTTGGTATTTATTTCGGTAACCTGTAGAGATGAGGCTGAGGAACTCATTTGTCTATAGATCGTGTCCCAAGTTTTGAGTGGTAAGTGGTCATTTAATTCAGATTCCCATCTTGCAACATACGTTGGTGGTTATGTAGTCTGGTGTACAATAAGTAGTTTGTAAGATAAAGTGCCACTATATGGTAGTGGCGCGTAACACATGGATTCGAAAGGTGTCAGGGGTCTAGAGATGTTGTTCCTACTTGGGTGTTTCTGGTGGCTATATGAAATCTGATGGTATGCCAGCCAATTGTTGTGGTCAAGACTTAATATATCTAAAACTTCTCGTTTGGTTTTAAGCCTACCATTCTGTACCAAGGCATAATTTGGTGTATTGTTAGCATTTTCTGGGCATGCGTGCGAAGCTGGATAAAGGACTGAATGTCATGGGTTAATGGAGTCAGTGGGGATTGTAGGGACGAAATTGACTTATGTGACCTCAAGATATGCCATATCCTGAATGTTTCCTGAACTGTAAGGGGGCCATTTAGTTGGATAGAATTAGCATGCCCTTGATTAACTCACGACCAACACTGACTTCCCAATTGGGCATCTCCACAAAGTTTAGCTTCTAAGGACACCCATTCCTTGTGAGAAGCATGTTTACACCAGTCCACAATTCTGGACATGTGGGTTGCATACTTATACAGCTGGAGATTTGGTACTCACAATCCTCCATGTAATTTATTGCGGTATAAAGTCTGGGTAGCAATTCTTGGTCGTTTGTTACTCCATATGAAGGAGTTTATTATTTTTTGTAGCTGATATAGTGACTTGTCTGGGATGGAAACAGGGAGTGTTTGAAGGAGATAAAGGATTTTTGGGAGGACAATCATTTTTATAGAGTTAATCCTGCCTAGTCAAGTTAAAGGCTTTTGTTTCCAGGAGGCCAAGATAGATATGTGTGTTTTAAGAGGTTCAAAATTTAGTGGATTTATTTTATTCAAACGGGGGGTAATATAAACACCCAAATTCTTGAGTGCTACTAGTTGTTGTTTAAATTGGTGTGTTACAAGGGGATGCAACTTGTTTTGCGGTGTTCCTATATTTATAAATTCCGATTTTGAGTAATTGATACGAAAAACATAATTTATGTAAGAACTTACCTGATAAATTCATTTCTTTCATATTAGCAAGAGTCCATGAGCTAGTGACGTATGGGATATACATTCCTACCAGTTTCCCAAACCTCAAATGCCTATAAATACACCCCTCACCACACCCACAAATCAGTTTAACGAATAGCCAAGAAGTGGGGTGATAAGAAAAAAGTGCGAAAGCATAAAAAATAAGGAATTGGAATAATTGTGCTTTATACAAAAAAATCATAACCACCACAAAAAAGGGTGGGCCTCATGGACTCTTGCTAATATGAAAGAAATGAATTTATCAGGTAAGTTCTTACATAAATTATGTTTTTTTTCATGTAATTAGCAAGAGTCCATGAGCTAGTGACGTATGGGATAATGACTACCCAAGATGTGGATCTTCCACGCAAGAGTCACTAGAGAGGGAGGGATAAAATAAAGACAGCCAATTCCGCTGAAAATAATCCACACCCAAAACAAAGTTTAAATCTTATAATGAAAAAAACTGAAATTATAAGCAGAAGAATCAAACTGAAACAGCTGCCTGAAGTATTTTTCTACCAAAAACTGCTTCAGAAGAAGAAAACACATCAAAATGGTAGAATTTAGTAAAAATATGCAAAGACGATCAAGTTGCTGCTTTGTAAATCTGATCAACCGAAGCTTCATTCCTAAACGCCCAGGAAGTAGAAACTGACCTAGTAGAATGAGCTGTAATCCTTTGAGGCAGAGTCTTACCCGACTCGACATAAGCATGATGAATTAAAGATTTCAACCAAGATGCCAAAGAAATGGCAGAGGCCTTCTGACCTTTCCTAGAACTGGAAAAGATAACAAAAAGACTAGAAGTCTTTCGGAAATTCTTAGTAGCTTCAACATAATATTTAAAAGCTCTAACTACATCCAAAGAATGCAGTGATTTCTCCTTAGAATTCTTAGGATTAGGACATAATGAAGGAACTACAATTTCTCTACTAATGTTGTTAGAATTCACAACCTTAGGCAAAAATTTAAAAGAAGTTCGCAACACCGCCTTATCCTGATGAAAAATCAGAAAAGGAGACTAACAAGAAAGAGCAGATAATTCAGAAACTCTTCAAGCAGAAGAGATGGCCAAAAGAAACAAAACTTTCCAAGAAAGTAATTTAATGTCCAGAGAATGCATAGGTTCAAACGGAAGGAGCTTGAAGAGCCCCCAGAACCAAATTCAAACTCCAAGGAGGAGAAATTGACTTAATAACAAGTTTTATACGAACCAAAGTTTGTACAAAACAATAAAAATCTGGAAAACTAGCAATCTTTCTGTGAAAAAGAACAGAAAGAGCAAAGATTTGTCCTTTTAAGGAACTTGCAGACAAAACTTATCCAAACCATCCTGAAGAAACTGTAAAATTCTAGGAATTCTAAAAGAATGCCAAGAAAAATGATGAGAAAAACACCAAAAAATGCAAGTCTTCCAGACTCGATAATATATCATCCTAGATACAGATTTACGAGCCTGCAACATAGTATTAATTACGGAGTCAGAGAAAACCTCTATGACTGAGAATCAAGCGTTCAATCTCCATACCTTCAATTAAGGATTTGAGATCCTGATGGAAAAAAAGGACCTTGTGATAGAAGGTCTGGTCTTAACGAAAGAGTCCACGAATGGCAAGGAGCCATCCAGACAAGATCCGCATACCAAAACCTGTGAGGCCATGCTGGAGCCACCAGCAGAATAAACGAACACTCCTTTAGAATTTTGGAAATCACTCTTCAAAGAAGAACTAGAGGCGGAAAGATGTAGCAGAAAGATGATATTTCCAGGGAAGTGACAATGCATCCACTGCTTCCGCCTGAGGGTCCCTGGATCTGGACAGATACCTGGGAAGCTTCTTGTTTAGATGAGAAGCCATCAGATCTATTTCTGGAAGTCCCCATATTTGAACAATCTGAAGAAATACCTCTGGGTGAAGAGACCATTCGCCCGGATGTAGCATTTGGCGACTGAGATAATCCGCTTCCCAATTGTCTATACCTGGGATATGAACCGCAGAAATTAGACAGGAGCTGGATTTTGCCCATACAAGTATTCGAGATACTTCCTTATAGCCAGAGGACTGTGAGTCCCTCTTGATGATTGACATATGCCACATTTGTGACATTGTCCGTCTGTAAACAAATGAACGAGTCTCTCTTTAGAAGAGGCCACGACTGAAGAGCTCTGAAAATTGCACGGAGTTCCAAAATGTTGATTGGAAATCTCACCTCCTGAGATTCCCAAACCCCTTGTGCTGTCAGAAACCCCCATACAGCTCCCCAACCTGTCAGACTTGCATCTGTTGAGATCACAGTCCAGGTTGGAAGAACAAAAGAAGCCCCCTGAACTAAATGATGGTGGTCTGTACCACGTCAGAGGTTGTCGAACAATCGGTTTTAAAGATATTAAATGAGATATCTTTGTATAATCCTTGCACCACTGGTTCAGCATACAGAGCTGAAGAGGTCGCATGTGAAAATGAGCAAAGGGGAACACGTCCAATGCAGCAGTCATAAGAACCTAGAATTTCCATGCATAAGGCTACCGAAGAGAATGATTGAGACTGAAGGTTTCGATAAGCTGAAACCAAATTCAGACGTCTCCTGTCCGACAGAGACAGAGTCATGGACACTGAATCTATCTGGAAACCTAAAAAAAGGTTACTCTTGTCTGAGGAATCAACAAACTGATTAGTTAATTGATCCTCCAACCATGTTCTTGAAGAAACAACACTCATAAAAAGCTGGAAAGGATCTTTCCATTGAAAATGAGCAAAGGAAATTGAATCCAATGCTGATAAAACTTCTATGCATATATAGCAACTGAAGGAAAAAATAGAGACTAAAGGTACCGACAGACGGAACCCAATACAAATTGTCCCTTGTCCGATAGAGACAAATACAGTGACATAAACCATCTGGAAACCTAAAAAAAGGTGACCCTTACGTGAGGAATCAAGAATTTTTGAAAAAAAGATCCTCAAACTATGTCCTGAAGAGCAAGGGAATCATATGAGATTCCGCATCCTCAGGAAATAATCTGAATGAAAACAGAAAAATGAAAAATATGCATTTATTGTATCTAATGAAAACAAATCATGCTATCAGTGACCATAAAAAGGCAGAATAGTTTGAATAAAACTCCAAAATCCAGTTCCTAAAAAAGGAACTGGAAGAAATACCCCAGAAGATTCCAGGTCTGAGCAGCGCTTGAACCCCATGGGTGCCCAGCCATGCTTCAACAGTATCCAAAATATATAGGACAGAAACACACTTAAAGAAAGTGTTAGCCTTACTGGAATAAAATCAAAGAAATTTGGACAAAAGAGAACCAAATAAATTTCAAAGAAATCTTAACCTGCCCCTTACCAGCCAAGCTGGAATACGGCACGTACATCGCAATATTAGGGAGCTGATTTCGAACCCCAATTATAAACATGTTACTTGGGAAAGAACTCAGGAATTCATTCCTTAATAAGAACAACCAAACTAGTATAAGCTTAAAGTTTTAGTCTTAGAACTCAATCTTGAAGCCCATAGTAACAGTTAAGAATTGAATCCAATTATAAAACAAATAATTGATTATCTTAGAACAAAAGAAATATGGATTTTCTTTTTTTTTAAAAATCACAAAATTCTTCTAGCTAAAATAGCTAAAGACATAGATTAACCCTCATTTGTGAAAATATTCAATAAAATGAAGACACAAATGAAATTGTTAGCATGATAGTCCAATTTAAAGGACCAGTCAAAACAGAGGACTTGCAAAATGCAAAACAACAAGACAAATGCAACAGCACCTAGTCTAGTAAATGTTGTCCCTTTAACAATGCTAAAATAAATCATAATCTGATACTTGATCTTAAAGTAAACAGAAAAAATGAAGCAATTGCAATATCACAGGACCAAGAAAAGTACCTGAAACTAAATAATTTTCCATAAATAAGATACAACTATATAAAGGAAAATAAATATTATTTTGCTATAGAAACAATAGCATAATTAGTAGGAGTAGAGATAGCCCCAATAAATTGGAGAACCCTCCAAATTGAATTTAACTGCTGGCATAGAATATAGTTTAAAACCTTTGAAGAAGGAATAAAAGAGAATTCTCACCCTATTCCATTCCCTAGTATGGGGAATTGGAAAGAAAACCTCTGAAATCTCAGAAGAAAAAAAGGCAGAAATAGTGTCAGCTAGTCTTAAAGAACTAGTTACCTTAATATCCAAAATAATCAACACCTCTTCAACAAAGAACAAATGTATTTTAATAAAAAAATTATAAAAAAGTAGATTTGTTAGTGTCAATATCTGATGAAGAGAATTTCTGAAAGAGAAAAAAACATCATCAGAGAAGGATAAATCAGTATGTTGTTGGTCATTTGAAACTTCAATAATTAAAAAAAGAAGTGAAAAAGACCTAAAAATTGTATTAGAAGGCACGAAGTCAGACAAAGCCTTAATCAGAAAAAATATTTCTTATAAATCTTCTAAACATTTCTTGTGCTTAAGAATGGAAATGTATAAAGCATAAATACTAATGGAATCTGCATGTAAAAGTATATCATAATAACTTCATTACAAACCATAGCTAAAGATAAACATTTATAACATTTAAAATAAATGAACTTAGCTTTGGTAGAACTGAAACTCAGTTAAGCATTTTTCCAGAAGTGGCTTCTGACTCAGGGGCAATCGTAGACATCTTGCAATATGTAATAGAAAAAAACAACATATAAAGCAAAATTGATCAAATTCCTTAAATGACAGTTTCAGGAATGGGGAAAAAAATGCCAGTGAACAAGCTTCTAGCAACCAGAAGCAATAATTAATGAGACTTAAATAATGTGGAGACAATAGTGACGCCCATATTTTTTAGCGCCAAAAAAGACACCCACATTATTTGGCGCCTAAATGCTTTTGGCGCCAAAAAATGACGCCACATCCGGAACACCGACACTTTTGGCGCAAAAAATGTCAAAAAAATGACGCAACTTCCGGCGGCACGTATGACGCCGGAAACAGAAAAAATCTTTTGCGCCAAAAAAGTCTGCGCCAAGAATGATGCAATAAAATGAAGCATTTTCAGCCCCCGCGAGCCTAATAGCCCATAGGGAAAAAGTCAAATTTTAAGGTAAAAAAAAAATGATTAATTCATATGCATTATCCCAAATATGAAACTGACTGTCTGAAATAAGGAACGTTGAACATACTGAGTCAAGGCAAATAAATGTTTGAACACATATATTTAGAACTTTATATAAAAGTGCCCAACCATAGAGTGTCACAGAAAATAAGACTTACTTACCCCAGGACACTCATCTACAAGTAGTAGAAAGCCAAACCAGTACTGAAACGAGAATCAGTAGAGGTAATGGTATATATAAGAGTATATCGTCGATCTGAAAAGGGAGGTAAGAGATGAATCTCTACGACCGATAACAGAGAACCTATGAAATAGACCCCGTAGAAGGAGATCATTGAATTCAAACAGGCAATACTCTCCTCACATCCCTCTGACATTCACTGCACGCTGAGAGGAAAACCGGGCTCCAACCTGCTGCGGAGCGCATATCAACGTAGAATCTAGCACAAACTTACTTCACCACCTCCATAGGAGGCAAAGTTTGTAAAACTGATTTGTGGGTGTGGTGAGGGGTGTATTTATAGGCATTTGAGGTTTGGGAAACTTTGCCCCTCTTGGTAGGAATGTATATCCCATACGTCACTAGCTCATGGACTCTTGCTAATTACATGAAAGAAATATGACATTTCTCCAAATTCATGTAACGTTGACATAAGTGCAGGGACCGAAGCTTCTAAATTTGTTAAAGTTAAGATGACGTCATCCGCTTATAAGGAGGTCTTGTATAATATGTGATCTACAACTATACCTCTAATTTCTAGATTGTGTCTAATGTATGTGGCCAAGACTTCTATTGCTAAAATGAATAACGTGGGGGACAAGGGGCAGCCCTGTCGAGTTCCATTCACAATTGTGAATGGTTCAGATAAGGAATCATTTAACTTAATTTTGGCTGTGGGGTTATTATATAGAGCAAAAATTTTAGTAAGGAACTCGGTGTTGAAGCCAAATCTTAGTAATGTATGTTTAAGGAAGGACCAGTTCAAACGGTCGAATGCTTTTTCAGCATCCATAGAAAGGACTACTGAAGGAATGTGTTGTTTACTTGCAAATTCTATGAGATTAATTATTTTAGTGGTGTTATCCCTAGCCTCTCTATGTGGGGTGAATCTTACCTGGTTAAGGTGTATTAGATTTGGGAGCACTTTATTTAAACGAGTGGCGAGGATTTTAGCATATAATTTAACATCCACATTTAATAGGGAAATGGGACGAAAATTTGAGGGGGTTGTAGCTGGCCTGCCGGGTTTGGGTAGAACCACAACGTGTGCTTCTAACATAGAGGGTGGGAGTTTGGCCCCTTGACTTATCTCATTGAAAATTGTGGCCAAGTGTGAAGCCAAACTGTCTTGGAAAACCTCATAATATTTCGTAGAGAACCCATCTGGTCCTGGACTTTTTCCCATTTTTCAGTGTTACGTGGGTAAGGGGCAATTTCTAATATATTCATCTAGTGTACTATTAAAATGAGGTAAATCATCATTAGGGGACAGGTTGTATAGGTCAGAATAATAGGAGTGAAACGCCTGGAGAATTTCAGGGGTAGTGGATAATGACGGTTTGTTTGGGGGTTTCAATTCATAGATGTGTGATTTAAGTTTCTTCTTTTTTAGAGCTCTTGTTAGATATTTACCAGCTCTATTATTCTCATATTGAAAAAAAACTATTTATTTTACGCGAGAGGTTATGATGTTCTATTTGTAGGAAGTCATCCAAAGCTTGTCTGATTTTTGTTATTTCAAGCAGAATGCTATCATCTGGTGGGGAATGTTTGTGTAAATGTTCCAAATCTGAGAGTTTAGTGGTAAGGTCGTCGTATTCTGCTCTTTGAGCGCGTCTCGTTTGGGCTCTTAATTTTATAAGTTCTCCTCTGAGCAAGCATTGGTGTGCCTCCCAGACCGCAAACTGGTTGGAAGTTGAGGAAATGTTTATCTGAAAATATTCCTGTATTATTTATTCAATTTGTCTATAAGTTCTACTTTGTTAAGCAGTGTATCGTCTAACTTCCATAGGAAAGGTATGTTTGAGTGTTCTGGCCATGTAATATGTAGTGAAACTGCTGAATGATCCGACCAGGCTGTAGGGGATATGAGCCATTTTTTTGCCTGTGTAAGACCCGCTTGGTTGGTGAGAAAGTAGTCAATCCTACTATGGGACTTGTTGGGATGAGAATAGAACGTATAATCCCTGGTACTGGGGTGTTGAAATCTCCAGATGTCATATAGCTTATGAAGTTTAAGTTGTTTCCAGAGATATGTATGAAATTTCGCCCTATGTGTTAGGTGGGGGTTATTGCTATCCAAATGTGGTTGAAAGTGTAGATTGAAGTCTCCCTCTATATATATTGGGCCCATTGAGATGTCTAATATACGATTAAATAGTTTTACAAAAAAGGGTTTTGGATTGCTATTGGGGGCATATATATTAATAAGTGTAACCGGTCTTCCGTAAAGAAGGCCCACTAGTCCTAAGAACTGGCCTTCATTATCCGATTCCTGTTTAAGTAGTGTGAAAGGTATATTTCTTTTCAATAAGATACTAACACCTTTTTTTTTAGAGGGGCCTACACTATGAAAATGTTGTGTATATGTTTGTCCCAAGTATTTTGGTGTGTTTCTCTTTCTGAAATGGGTCTCTTTGTCCCAAGTATTTTGGTGTGTTTCTCTTTCTGAAATGGGTCTCCTGGAGGTAGAGTATATCGACCTGCCTTTTTGAAATATCTGAGAAGGCTTTTGATCGCTTACACGGGGAATTGAGACCCTTGGAATTCTGGGAAAGAAGAACTAGGGAGTGTCATGTTAGAGTTGTGACAAGACATTATCTTGATAAAATTGCCAGCTAAACTTATATGTATCTGAACTTGTCAAACAAACAGTGGTTGTATAGATGGGGAGAAATATTTCCCATGTGGTAACATAATCTGAACATGTATTATCCTTATACATACAATAAAAACAAACAACATATCTGTGTATGAATATAGAATTAACACATTGTGCAAAGAAAAACAGTAAGAGTACAAAAACAAACAAATCTCTAAGTCTGAAACCAGACATAAAAAGAGATATAACACTGAGGGGGGAAAATACAATCATAAAGTCTTATATTTTGTTAACTTAAAGTTCTTGCCCATCCTAAACTAGGAATAAGGCTTAAATGTAAGTGTCCTGGGGCCAATAGTAACTATAACAGGGGCAACACAGAGCTTCATATAGCGTCAAACAGTCTTGCATTGAATGCAAGTGAGCTGAAAATGATAACTGTCTCGGCGCAGCTACTCAAAGAGTCCAGCATATGTCAGATAGAAAGTAAACCTTGAGATCTGGCCACAAAGGGAATTATTAAAAGATGTAGATGGTAGTCCTCTAATCCTCTTCAGACTCAGAGGAGTGATTGGCTCTGGGTGAGGGTTGTTGCTTTCCGGATTTATCTGCTGTCGATGGCGTTTGCCTTTCAGGGACATCTTGGTTTGCCATTTTGTAGGATTGATACTTGGCCTTTTATTAACTCTCTGTTGTTCTGTCATCAATGGCATCAAGTCCATTGAATGATTGATGCCCAAATCTTTGCTGAAGGCATTCATATCCTCGGGTTTGTTACATATCAATCTTTTATTATCCTGTATAACCATGAGGTGGTATCTTCTTGTTACAAAGAAATGTTGTCAAGGGAGTGAATTCTTTTCGACCTCTGCAACATTCTCATTGAGAGGTCCTGGTAAATTTGTATGACATTACCCCAAAATCTCACAGGTTGTTGTCGTCGAGATTGGTTAAGAAGCATTTATTTTTCAAGGAAATTCTTAAATCTGATGATAATGTCTCTAGGTGGAGCCCTGTCTGGGGGCCTAGGCCGGAGGGCCCTATGGGCCCGTACCCACAGAATATTTTCTGTATACAATGTTTCTTTTATAGCAGAGAATACGACTTGAAGATATTCTGGAAAGTCTCTGGGTAAAACGGATTCAGGGATACCTCTAAGTCGCAGATTTTTCCTTATGCTCCTATTTTCTAAATCATCTATCTTATCCATTAGTGCTTCAATATTATCTTGTTGTGTAGTAGAGATATTTTCAATATGAATAATGTCTTCCCTGATTTCTTCGGTGTCTGCTTCAAGCATTTCGACTCTAGAACTCATAGATTGTATTTCATGCTTAAGTTCTGTGAGTTCCTCTAAGGCATGTTCTAAAAATTTCTGATATCTCCTGCTTAGATGCAAAATGTGACAGGAGTGAAGCAGGGATTGAGGTAGTCTCCTCTGATGTAGGATCAGGTGCAGGGCCTTGAGATTGTGTATTGGGGGAAGGTTTACTTTTATTATTCAAAGTAGCTGTAGGGGATAGCTCCGCAGCAAAATAAGGCATTGTGTGTGTTTTAGTTATTGGCGGCTTGGCTGTTTTATCAGTTTTGGCTGGCCTTCTGGATGCCATTTGAAGGTGTAGCACAATATCCCCTGTAATCCAGTAAGTTGAATTAACTTGTATTAGGCACACCTACACTAGTCAATACCTATTTCCCAAGTAATATAGGTTAAAGAGTGATAGTTAAAGCCAGTACTGTAGGAGTGTGCGTTATGTCACGTCTCTGGTCTCAGATAATTATCTTTGAAGTATTAGCCTCTGTATGTAAGTGTTCCTGCCGTGATATGGCCAGCATCTGGAGTGAAAATCTCCCTCAGCCAACTGTGTTTTCCTCAACACTGTCAATGACACTGGATATCCCTGTAGCAGGGGCGCTATACAAGCGCTGCCCTAATGACTAATGTTTGTACTCTGTCTTACCGCTGTTCTATTTGGGGAGACTTTATGGAGCTCCTTTTGGCTCTTCAATTGTTGCCCATCCAGCTCCAGGTAGTCGATGCCGTCTGAAAGATGATTCTGTGGTGTGGGCTATACGGCCAGCAGTACAAGTGAACTGGCCCTGTCTGTGATTTTGGCAAGATGGCGCCCATAGTGTGCTCAGCTCAGGCCTGTAGTGTCTGTCTCACGACTTCCCCTTATAGCCTGTGGCGGTGTGAAAAGTGTCTCCGGATTCAGAATGTGCTCCCCTCTCTAGCTTCGATCCATATGGTGTACTATGAAGGGAGAGAGCGGCCCCAGGCAGTGATTTTAAGACTCTATGTGCGGAGCTCCGGACTTATGCGACCATCGTGGTTGCTACCAAGCTCCGCCCCCCCCCCCCCAAACATGTATATATTTTTTAAAAGAAGGCAACCTAAGCTATTATACTTGGGGTATTTTGACTCTTTTCATGCAACCATTTTACCACCAATCTATCCCAAAGTTTGGGGGAAAAAAGTGGTGATTTTTTTTTACAAAATAGTAATTTAAGAATTCATTTTCTGTCTGACAGCAGGAGCGAGCTGCATTGAATGTAATGGCGTGGTCGGGCCGGGCTGTGACTAAACAGCTGGCCCGATGCGCTCTGAGGGAAAACCAGACCCGCTTAGTAGAGCACAGAGGGGTGGTCTGGAAAACCCTCTCATTTTTTAAAAAAATCACCGGAGATAGTATATAATAAAAAACTAGCACTAATATAATGTTATATAATTCAGCACTATGTGCAGAATTATCTAACATTATTTTTTAGGTTTACTGGCACTTTAGTAACAGTAAACGTAACCAAACCCTCCCCCCCAAAAAAACAATAGCAAATGTAAAATAAATAATTAAAAATTTACCAATGTGTGATACCGCTTGAAGCAATCCCCAATGCAGAGTCTAGGCTGTCCAGGGCAATCAGGACAGTGGTGTCCTTTCTCTGCCCCCTCTTGGTACAGACTCTGCATTTATTTCTGAGGATTCTGCTTCGCCACAGTAGGGGGGAGTTTGAAAATAAAATGGGTAGCCCCAACTCTGCTCTCTCCCATCACCTCCTGGGGAGCAGGTGCATCTAGGGGTTTGCTTTTTTGAACAACAAAAAAGTGTTGTGGGTTGCAATCTGCATTAAGTAAATTGCAACCTTTTTGTACCAGGCCGTTGTCTTCCGCATAATTAGGTAGGGCTGCAGCAGCTGATCTGCTAGATCAACCCCACCCATATGCCGGTTATAAGCCTTGATGCACACTGGCTTCATTGTGCTCTCAGCTCTGCCACATACCTCCACAGTCCTCTCTGTGTGGATGGTGGTAAGAAGGTATACATCCTTCTTGTCTCTGCACTTAACTGCCAACAGCTCCTTTTAGCACAGAGATGAGGTCTCCCCCTTCGTAGCTGGGTGCGTGCAAGTTGTCTTGGGAAACCTGCGCGGTTCTTATGAATTGTACCACAAGCTACTTTATCAAAGCAATACAGTAGCTTGAACAAAAGGACACTTGTATAATAATTGTCTAAGTACAATTGATACCCTTTGTTCATCAGGGGTAAAATCAGGTCCCAGACAATCTTGCCAGTGGTTCCCATATGTTCTGGGCAGCCTGGAGGGTCAAAGTGAATAACCTTTCCCTCGTACACCTGGAAGGCCTGAGTATACCCAGTCTCGCTCTCACAGAGCTTCTACACCTTGACTCCATAACTGGAGCGCTTGGAAGGAATATACTGCTTGAATTCCAGCCTTCCCTTATACTTCATCAGGGATTCATCCACACATATATTCCTTCTAGGTGTATAAGCCTCTGTAAACCTGGCAGTAAAGTGGGTAATGAGGGGGTGGATTTTATACAGCCTTTCAAACTGGGCATGCTCCCTAGGGGGGCACAGGCTGTTATCGCTGAAGTGCATGAAATGTAGAATCATTTCATACCTCTTCCTTAACATATTCTGGGAGAAAATGGGGGTAGAGCAAATGGGGCTACTGCTCCAGTAGGAGCGGATGGAGGGTTTCTTTATGATGCCCATCAGCATAGTCAATGCCCAGAATTTGTTTAATTCTGGCACATCGATGGGGGCCCATTGCTGCTTTGCCAAAAAGTGTCAGGATTTGCCGCACAAAACTGATAGGCATATAAATTAGTTTGGGTGACAATGTTCCCCAATACATCATCACCCAGAAACACCTCCATAAACTGTTGGGGTCTAAATCCTTCCACATCCACATTTATGCCAAGATTTGCAGTGAAGTGAGGCGTTACCCATTCTTCAGCAGCAATGGCAGTTGGAGCAACACGTCTCCTACTGGCAGGGGGTTAGCAAGGGGGCTAGCAGCCACAGATACATCACTATCAGTTGAGACTGCATCTAATGATGTATCTGAGCATATGGCAGGGTCAAAATTGGGGTCTGATTCAGACATAGAGGCGTCTGACTCTGACCCAAGGATAGCATACGTCTCCTCAGCACTATGGGGTATATTTATTATAGTGCGAGCAGACATGATACGATGTAACGTATCATGTCCGCCGCATATCGATAAATGCCGACAGCATACCCTGTCAGCATTTATCATTGCATCAGCAGTTCTTGTGAACTGCTGGTGCAATGCCGCCCCCTGCAGATTCGCAACCAATCGGCCGCTAGCAGGGGGTGTTAATCAACCCGATCGTATTCAATCGGGTTGATTTCTGACCGCCGCCTCAGAGCAAGCGTACAAGTTATGGAGCAACGGTCTTTAGACCGCTGTTTCATAACTTCTGTTTCTGGCGAGCCTAAAGGCTCACGCGGAAACAGGGGGCATCAAGCTCCATACGGAGCTTGATAAATCGGCCCTTATATGTTCTCTTTAGTTATCATAATAACTAAAAAAAAATCAACACAAATTTTAAATTAACTAAATGGCCTTTAAGTATCAAAAAAATACTAAAAAAAAATTAACCCCTAAAAAAATGCACAGAGAGCAAAAAAGTTCTCCTGTGCTACTGCCAGTGATTTATAGTGATCATTGACAAGCTAGGGCCTTAGGGTTTCACAATTTAAAAAAATATATATATATTATAACTAGCTAAATTGCTCTAAAAAGAACCTTAGGGTCTCACAAAAAATGACTAAAAAGAAATTAACCTCTAAAAAATGCAAAAAAGTGCTGTTGTGCTACTGCCAGTGATTTATAGTGATCACTGGCAAGTTAGGGGTTAATGGCTCTGAAAAGAACCTTTGTATCTCACAATTTCTTAACAAATATATCTCTCTCTCCTAAACACAGATCTCTCTCTCCCACAAAAACACAAGTGAGAAGAGGGGGGGGGAGATCCACACTGGTCAAAGTCAATATTTACTAATATTGACATGATCAGACAAATGGAATATTTTATTATCATATTTTTGTTATTGTGGCAAGCTCAGATTGAATGACCCTAGCCTGCCCCTATGATGAGGCAGGCTAGGGACACCCCCAGAAGCCTCATGATGCACTGGGCATTGCCATCTTTGAAGCCACATGGGGAGGGGGAGGGGGGCTACTTTATTAAAAAATAAATATATTTTTATTATTTTTTTAATTTATTATGTTATTTTACTAAGTGCCTCGACCCACTGAGGCACTTAGCACACTTGCCTGATGGCTTCCGACGCTCTGCTTGACTGCTGGGCTCCACGTCGAGTGAATCTGGAAGTGATCGCTCCATGGGAGCAATCAAAACAGAGCTTGGCAGTCAGGAACAGTATTGCAGGATGCCTCAACATCGAGGCATCGCTGCAATACTGTTTGAGCGTCTGGAAGCGCTCAAACAGTGTCAGGCACGAACTTAACTGACACCCCTTGTAGGACGTGCCCGACACGTCCTTGGTCACCAAGGGGTTAATTTCCAATCAATTAGAATTCTGATGCAGAGTGCATTGCATGGCTTTTTGTAGGGTTTTATGTTTGACTACATTCCAATCTATTTGAAACCCCCAAATTATCCATATATGACAACATTTTCAAACAAATGTTTGGCACAAAAAAACATTCCCTAAACATAACTCTAAACATTTACCGGAGTCCTTCAGGGACTGGGAGGTAAGGGAGACTGGAAGGACAGAGTCACAGGCGTACCTTGGGCAGGTTTGGGCAAAGCAAGGGCAGTCCTCGATATTTAATTGGAAACTGGGACCTTTGCCCTAAATGGTGACCTACAGTTAAATACAGCAGTGCAGAGCTCCCAAACCATGAAAGTCTCACAATAAGCAGGATGTTTGGTTGCTCGGCCTACGCCTTGATTAGGGACATTTTGATGATGGTATTCCAGTCTATCGGAAAACACTTTAAAAACATTTTCTAATATTTTTTATATAACTATAATGGTGTCCAGCTTGGATGGAGTCCAATAGCCGATACAGATAGGCAGATATAGAACAAGAAGGGGTATTAAGTACTTGCAAATAGGAGACAATTACTGAAGAGTGCCAGAATAGCCAAACAAGCTGCAATCAAGGGTTAGAGATAGTGATAACAGTTAAGAAAGCCGTGATCAGCACAGAGGAGATAAAACTGTAAAGACAATGCTAGATTATTGCTACAATCAGCCACATTAATCAGACAATGAGCGTTTGTAGGAATTGGGTTCTTATAGGCCCAAACCAGTCATATGGTCAAATTCAAGGTTGAGGCAATTCATGGAATTACACAGATCCAGGTACAAGGATATCAGAGAACAAGAATATATCTAAATTCAGGGTAGAAGATGGTTAGAGCAAAGGCGACAGTGAGACAATGGTTCAATAGCTAAAAGTAGTTGTTGACATTTAGTCAGTCTTGGATTCTTTAACCTGCTTTCAAGTGGAATTGAATTTTTTTCACATAGATATTTTAAATAAATTTTTAAAGTTCACTTAGTTGCGCTCCTCTAGCCATTTTAAAATGGTCACCAAACCCCTCCTTTCCCTGACGTAATCTTAAATGAAGGCTCACTTAAAAATAGCAGCTCTGTTTTGATCCTGTTTGTGCATGTACTTCACACATGCAATCCATTTTGTTACGCCGCATATGACAACCGTGTATGAAATTACCCCCTTGATGAAAAAATTGGAGAGAACTGAAGAATAATACTTGAAGTTGAATAGGGGTTGTCATGTGCGGCGGAAAAAAATAAATGCGCAAAGTACATGCACAAGTAGGATCGACACGGAGCTGCTATTTTCAAGTGAGCCTTTATTTAAGATGATGTCAACATAGTAATATTCCAGTAAATGTATAGAAAAGTAAGTATAACAATGTCCATTTTCAACTTGGTTATGTAAGAATTTCAGTATAATTGAGGGATAACATTGTATCAATTTACAGTAAGCAAGTATAGACAAATATTGCGGCAAGTTCGTAACCGCACAGAGAGGTTAGAAACAGCAGCTTATGCAGAGATAGTCTGTGTTATACCCATGACAATTAACCATAGCAGATGAAGTCAAAATACTTGCGGTTAGTTGGTATCAATAAAGAGGAGTTGATAACAGCTTCCTTAAGCAGAGTAGGTGAAAACAAAATTCCACAGGTTGAAGAAATCTGTGGAGGCAGAGGCGTAACTAGAAACCACAGGGTTAACATTTAAAAAGGAAAAAAATGTGAATCAGATTACATGTCTGCAAAAGGAGGTACCCTGAGCCCACAGTCTGTGAGATGGTCTGACCCCCTATTACTGTATGTAGTGACACTGTTTAACCCACCAGTATACAGTGAGTCAGTGACACAGTTCGTGACAGTTCGTGACAGGCAGGTAAGTGAACAGGTGTAACAACACAGGAAGCTGACAGAGTCCTGACACATAATGACTGACCGGTTGAAACTAGTAAATAATAAATGCAACCATCTGGGATCTTGGTGTAGTATTATCCAGTACTGGTATTTTTTTATGGGAGCAACAATTACGTCACTTAATTTCCTAAAACTAGACTCTCTTATTTGACTGGCACAGTCTCCAACTCCCATCAATAAATGGTGAAATCCTAATCTTTTCACTGTTTGGGTCAGTGCTTACCATGAATACTACGTGAATAGTTATTATTCACTACCGACTGCTTCTAGTCTAACCTCCCATCACTAGACTAGCGCTGACCTCTCAACCACAACCATTAACCACTAATGACTTCTAGTTACTATAGGCTTATCAATTAGGATGCAAGGAATGTAGTTGTTAACCCTCCCAAAGCTCTAGGGAGCAGCATTAGACTTTTTCTGTCACTTCTCTCTCTATTATACAGCAGACGCAGAGAGGTTTAAGAGAGATTTAGAAATGAGCCTTTCTTGCCCCCCAAAATGAAGCATTTAAGTGCAACAGATTAAATGACTACCCGTTTACTTGGGTGAAAATTAAAAAGGAAGGGTGCTCAGTTTTTTACATTTTGCTATGGGGCCTTGGGTTTCTTTAGTTATGCCCCAGACTCATTTACACTGCAGTCAATTTACATATATTTAAATGGCTGCTAATAGAATGTTATTTTACACCATACCATAAGATTTTAAATAATCTTGTACATCAATTTATATCAGTGCTTTTATCTTTTTAAAGATATTTCTTGGGTCTTTCTTCCAGCAGCACATTTTTAGAGGAGACATATATTGAGTACTTGTGAATAAATGCATATTGATATATGGTATAGTACTTTTCCACTGCATCTTGTAAATATAGGATATTTGTGGGAACTTTAAAAGAATATAAAACACTGTTTCTTTGTTGTAATTTTTACCTTATATCTCTTTTCTTTACCTTCATTTGTAAAGTGTCCATTACTTCCTGTAACAGCGCCACAAGAGGGCTGTGGTCTCAGAGGGGAAAGAAGTAGCTTTTCTTTTGAAGTGTTGCTAGGAGACATCTGCTCTATCTGTAGTCAGTTTATTGCCCATGCTCAGTGGAGGATTTTTGCTACAAAAAATGTGACAGTAGAACTTAAGTTCTGTAATGGTAGCTCCTTTATCTAGCTGAAGGCAGTGGCTACAGTGAGAATTTCTATGTGATCATTTACCAAGAACACAAGTAAGTTAAATCACTCTTTTGATGCCAGTAAACCATCATTTTGCACTACTTTTAAGTGCCAACAGCTCTGATTTTTTAGATTATTTTTTAAACACCAGTGCTTGGCCCAGAACGGCAAGTCCCATCCCATCAGTAGCCTTGAACATCTAGAACACCATAAGGTGTTAAAGGACGATTAAAGCAAAACTAAATTCAAATTGAAACCCTTCAGAAAGTGTTAAGAGACTTTCTAGTTTACTTACATCATCAGATTGTGCACAGTCTTTTTATATTTACACTTTCTAAGACACCAGCTCCTACTGAGGATATGCACAAATTCACAGTGTATATGTTTTCTAGTCTGTGGCTGATGGTGATCACATAATACAGGGGGGTCAGCAAATAGGGGAATATTAATTTGTAAAAAAAAAAAAAATCTACTGCTTATTTGAAATTCATTGTGTTATTCAATTGTTTCGTTATTATGCACTTGGCAATTCTGCAGTTCTGTATTTAATCATCCTTTAAACTTCATCAGCACACACATAATACATGAACAATGTAATAACACTTACTTTAAGTAGTAGATTTCTTTTAATTTCCCTGCCCCCTTTATCATGTGACAGCTATCTGCCAATCACAGACTCACACGCATATTAGGAGTTGTTGCCTCAGAAAGTGTGCATATAAAAAGACTATGTACAGTTTCATAATGGAAATAAATATAAACATATTTTAAAGCTCCAGGCTCTATCTGAATCACGGATCTTTAACCCCTTAAGTGTCAGTTAAGGACCAAGGACGTGCCTGACACGTCCTCTGGAGTTTCAAGCACTGGAAGCGATTGTGACCACTTCCAGATGCTTTCAGGGTACTGCAATGATGCCTCGATATTGAGGCATCCTGCAATACCCTTATTTTAGCCACCGATGCAGAGAGAGCCACTCTGTGGCCCTCTCTGCATTGACCATCGATGGTACCGATCATTGGTGGGTTGGGAGCCATAGCAGGGAGGCGGGTGGGCGGCCCATCGATTGTTAGTTCCAGATCCTGTCCTCCAGAAGTGTGCGAGAGGTAGTGGGAGCATGCCGGGGGGGAGGGGGGCAGGTGTGGGGGCGTGCGCGTGCATGTCACATTTACATTAATAACTGAAAATGTATGGGAAGGAGGGGGAGAGGGGGAATTAATATTGGGCAAGGGATCTGGGAGGGGGGAGGGAGGGTATTGAGGGGGGGCAGCTACACTACAGAATTTTTTTTATTCTATATAAAAAAATGAACACTTTTTTTTGGCAAACTGGGTACTGGCATACAGCTGCCAGTACCCAAGATGGCGACAAATAGGTAGAGGGAGGAGGGTTAAAGAACTGTATGGGGGGGATCAGGGAGGTTGGGGGCTAAGGGGAGATTCAACACTGCAGAATCAATATAAAAAAATAAATGTTTTTTTTTTAGAGGCGGAGCTTGGCCGTGACCAAACATGGCCGCATAGTGCTTGAGCTCCGGCACCACTCTTCCCTATCAGCCCTCTCGGGAACCTCCACCCTGTCAGAACCTGACCCAAAAAGCTAGATGGGGTAAACTGTCTGACCGGATTCTTCCGACACTGCTTAATAGCACCCGGACCTGCTGTAACAACGGACCCGGCTTAAAAGCACGCTACCCCCCTCACACAGAGCTGCTGACACCGGCCTCTTAAGACACAACATCCCGATTATAAGAGAGAAGCTCTATGGCACCAAAAAGGCACCTTTTCTAGGTTGCTCCAGAGACAAGCAGTAACAACGTGGGATTAGGCATGTTAATCAACCCCAGTCGCCATCTTTAATCTCGGGCCTACCGTACTCGCAGCATAACACAGCATGACGGAGCAGACTTCAAAGCAGATCTGAAGGTGAGAGGGGAGCGGATCACCGGAGTATTAGAGGTACTACCTAATCTTGTTAACTGGCCCACTTTCTTACACATTACACCTACACTGATAAACGATCTGGGAGAAGGAGGAGAAGGGAACGTGCAGCCCCACAAAGCAGTGTAAGAGGGTTAATCTCCTAAATGCAAATGAGTAAACGGGCTGACTGATCAAAAGCCCTAACCCATAACACGGACACAGCTTGTTAAATACTTGAGAGGAAAGGGTATTATATATAACTAAGGTTGAGCAGACCTTTATAAAAGAGGACTTTATATATTTACAAAGATCATTCCAGCCTACAGAGAAAGGCAGTGTGAGCTATATGTGCACGAATATCATACCATACCGCACATTATTACAATCTTCATATCCACTTAATTGTCTCACATTTACTGGTGAAAATGGCATCTAGGAGACCAGCTAAGTCAGATAAAAATGGAAAATCTGCCTCACAGACGTCATCTGTGTCTACCTTTTTCTCTCCATCAGACCATGGAAAAACGAATACCCCCCAATCACCAATAGAGCTTTCACAGAACGCTTCATCTCAAATAGCTATCCCCTCTTCTGACCAATCTATAACACAACAGCAACTCTCTACCCTACAAGCCACCATAGAAAAATTACCATCCAAATCTGATATAGCAGACTTGAAATCCTTTATACAGTCAGAAATCTCTACTGTCAAAAAAGAAATTAACACCTTAGGTGCCAGAATTGAAGACCTAGAAGACAGCCAAGAGGTGATTAATTCCATGTTAAATAATACAGAATCAGGCCTATCACAGCAGGCCTCTTTAATCCACACTCTACAAGATAAGGTGGAGGACTTGGAAAATAGGAGCAGGAGAAATAATATAAGAATACGTGGCATCCCAGAAGATATTTCGGCAGAAGATCTCCACCCCTACTTGACAAGTCTTTTCAATTTTATTACTAAGTCCTCCACCTTCACTGACTCTGATATAGAAAGGGCTCATAGGGCCTTGCGACCTCGCCCTAAACCTTCTGCGCCCCCAAGAGATGTGATTGTCCGACTGCTACATTATAAAGATAAAGAATCTATCTGGTCGAATGCAAGAAGTATCCACCCCCTATCATTCCAAGACAAGGACTTACAAATCTTCCAGGACCTATGCCCAACTACTATTGAATGGCGGAAATCCTTGAAATTCATAACTTCAATGCTACAGGAACATAAAATACGTTATTGTTGGGGATTTCCCTTCAGCCTGCTTATACCACATGAGGGTAGATTGCTGATATATAGAGAGTCTTCGGACTTGGACACTCTCTCCAGGACACTAGGCCTAACATTTGTGGCTCCATCAACATCCACAGACGAAGAGGGCAGTTCCAGAAGTCTACCCCAAAACAAAATGCCTTCAATCTCACGCTCAAATTGGTCCTCTGTCCCTCAAAAGCAAAAGCACCAGAATCTGCCTGCTCGACAGAGTCCTCCACCTTGACCTCCTTCCTTGCTCGGATTGGACAATCCGCTGGCCTAACTACAGATAAGTAAAAGCACATCCTCTTAACTGACATTACCTTTTTCTCTAATAAGTAAACTGTCTCAAAGAGAACTTTTAAGGGACGGTAAAATACTTCATAGTTATACCATTTATTGTTGGATTTTTAATTGACAAGATTCGCATTTTGTGGTATATTCAATGAGTTTATAGGATAATAGCCTGTCTAATAAGATATAGGTTGGTAAGATGTATTGCCTTTCCCTTTTTCTTATTATTATTATTGATAAGCTTTCAGTCAACCGTTTATTTCATGCCCCCCACTCGTAGGAATGCTCTAATTTTACTAAATATGTTCATGTTATATTGCACAATAGGTTATTGAGCCGAATACCAGCGAAAGTTATGATTGATACCTGCCCTGGCCACTATTAAGATTTTCATCTCTGATATAGTATGCAAGACTTAAAGGGCTCGCTTAAGACTCTCCCATAGGCAGACATATGTTAGCTGGTACGTACAGCTTACAAAATACAGACCTATCGCTAATAATGACAAAACATTGATGTGAAAGGGGCTAAAACTGATAACTACCTACCCCCTAATTCACATCAGGGCGGGGTATTGCATATATAGTTATGATCATCCACTGAACCCCATAAAATTCTTCATATCACCCTTTCAAGACTAAGGTGAGGTGGTGGTCATCTTATTATGAATGGGCTGCTGGGGAGGAGGGGTCATTCCTCCCTGTAATCCGTCGTTTAAACGACAGTAATGTTCTTATCATGTTTTAAATTATGTTTTTACAGTTGTTGTTTACTATTTGAATTGTTTTTATGTTTTTTTGTTGTTAAGGTCTGGGCAACGACACACCATATAATACATGCTTCCTCCATTGATCCCCTAATGCATTTCTCAGTAATAACTAAGATAAAGTCTAGCAAATTAAAATTCCTTACACATGGCCTCACAATCTAGCAATAGGGCTAGTAGAAATATAAACTTTTTAACCATAAATACAAAAGGCCTAAATTCTCCCCGAAAAAGAACAACAGCAATGGGCGACTTTAAGAGGAAAAAGGGAGATATAATCCTTCTCCAAGAAACCCACTTCCTAAAAGGAAAAGAACCCAAAACATTCCATTATAAATTTGGTAAAAGCTATTATGCATCTCACCCACTTAAAAAAAATACAAGGAGTGGGCATCCTGATTAAAACGGGAATCCCATTTCAGGAAATCTCGGTCAATAGAGATAAAGAGGGCAGATACATTATTTTAACAGGCCTCTTGTATGGCATCCCCATTACAATAGTCTCGATTTATGCACCACACACAAAACAACATTCCTTCCTTAATAAAGTATCGAACGCAGTGATAGAGCTCCAAAAAGGCACGTTACTAATAGGTGGAGATCTCAATCTACCATTAAACCCTAAATTAGATAGCTCCACTCACACTACATCCACTTCCAAAATGAATATTAGGAAATCGAACAATATACTAAGACAAATGGGCTGCCTAGACGTCTGGAGAACAGTGCATCCAGAAACTACAGATTACACATTTTACTCCTTCCCCCATAAAATATACAACAGACTTGACTACATATTCACAGATATAACTAGCATGAGCTTGGTAAGGTCTGCCAGCATCTCTCCGATAACATGGTCAGACCATGCGAGAGTTAGCTGTGCTCTAGAATGGCCCTCTAAACCTATAAAAAACTATATCTGGAAACTAGACGACAGTCTACTAACAGACCCCGCCATCAAGTTGAAAATACAAAATAAGATAGACGACTTTTTCCTACATAACGTACACACAGACACATCCCCACAAAACAACTGGGAAGCTCACAAATGCACTATTAGAGGCGAACTAATAGCATGCAAAGCATATCTTTCTAAACTAAAGAGAGTGGCAACTACCAACCTTATTAAAGAAATATCACAACTAGAGGGTACCCACAAAGCAAACCCCAAAGACACATCCACCCTACAACTCCTCCAGACTAAACGTTTCAATCTCACGTCCATCATAGGAAAGGAAAAGAATAGGAAAGCATTATTGATTAGGCAATATTCACACATGGATTTTAATAAGCAAGGGCGTGCGCTAGCTAGATACATTAAAAAAAAATCAAAATCTACTTATATCCTCCACATAAAGGACAGCAAGGGTAAATCACACCGGACAACACAAGCAATAGCAGAGACATTTAGGAGATACTACCAAAACTTATACAACTTGCCAATCTCTTCTCAGGGGGAACGCCCAAACACCCCAACACGACAGCAACTTATCACAGAATACCTATCCGGTCTGAACCTCCCCAAAATAACTCAACTACAAAGGGAAGCACTAGATGAACCTTTCTCACTAGAAGAATTGCAAATAGTAATTAAAAATCTACCCAATAGCAAAGCCCCAGGACCTGACGGTTACACGTACAAATATTTCTCAACATTCGCTGAACAATTATCTATACATCTCTTACAATATTTCAACTCCATAGATGCTAACCACCCCTTCCCGGAGTCGGCCCTTGAAGCTCATATATCCATACTACTGAAACCCCATAAACCTTCAGAAGAAACCACTAGCTACCGCCCAATCTCTTTATTAAATACAGATATCAAAATGTACTCGAAACTATTAGCTAATAGAATTAATGTCCTGTTGCCTGATCTTATTCATCCCGACCAGGTGGGCTTCGTGGTGGGAAGGGAAGCTAAAGATAACACAGTCAGAGCCCTTAATACAATCTTTTATGCTCAAGACCAAAAATTGCCGATGATAACACTGTCTATTGATGCCTACAAGGCTTTTGACCGGGTCGCATGGGATTATCTACAACTCACACTCCAGGCCATGGGATTTGGGGAGGGGGTGACACATAGAATATTCGCCTTGTACACTAACCCTAGCGCTAAAGTATTAATAAATGGGACCCTTTCGGATTCATTCAAAATCTCTAACGGGACACGTCAGGGATGCCCACTATCCCCCTTGTTATTTACCTGTGTAATCGAGACGCTAGCCGCCAAAGTTAGATCCCATCCAAATATTAAAGTAGTCCCAATAGACAACCAGCAATACACCATATCCCTATTTGCTGATGACTTACTATTTACTTTAACTAACCCTGAAATATCTCTGCCCTTGTTGGTCGGGGTGTTCCATGATTTCCATGTCATGTCAAATTTCCTGGTTAATATTACCAAGTCCGAAATACTAAACGTCTCATTTGATCCCCATAAAAGGGAGACATTAGAAAAACTTACACCGTTTAAATGGAACAAAAACTGCCTTAAATATCTAGGAATATACCTAGCCACATCCGTAGAGGCATTAGTTCAACTCAATTACGAAAAGATTAAATTTGAGGTAGTTAGAGACCTATCAAATTGGCGATCCAAAAAATTGTCTTGGTTGGGTCGTGTCAACCTGATAAAAATGAACATATTCCCCAGAATATTATATATTCTTCAGACCCTACCAATTCCTTTACCAGAAAAATATTTAAACTCCTTACAACGAGCCCTCAGTGACTTTACATGGCATAAAAAACACCCTAGAATCAATAAAACCATTATGTCAATGCCTAAAACACAGGGCGGGTTGGGCCTTCCCAATTTAACCTACTATAGATATGCAGTATTTTTACAAAGAATTGTGGACTGGAACATCCATAAAAAGTATAAACGATGGGTGGATATGGAGCATGGAATAGCCCGATCACAGAACCTCTGCAGATCATGTTGGTCCTTCAAATCACCAAAAAACACACCTTCTTGGTCGAGTTTCACCATATCAGAAACTTACAAATCATGGCAGAAGATATTAATCCTTTTTCCAAACCTCTCTTCCAGACCCTCCCCATTAACATCTCTCATAACAAACGGAGAACTCGACATAGGGCCTAGAATAAGTAAACACTCCTACCCATCTCATCTCCATGACTTCCCAGTCTGTTGGGTCGTTCAAAACGAACAGATTAAAACACAAACAGAACTAGTACAGCAAGACTTTTCCTGTTTGAATAATTGGTTTATGTACCGGCAAATCCATAATTTTATTACAACTCATACGCAATCCCCAAATATGACTAGACCACTGACTACATTCGAACAATTATGCATCAGAACTCCACCAATTCGTCACACTCTATCATTAATATACAAAATATTAATCACACCTTTCCCAGGATACCCCATCCCATACTTAGAAAGCTGGGAAAAAGACCTAGGATTGGTAATCCCACAGCACTTAAGGTTGAAGATAATTCACACAACACTAAAAACCTCTATCTCCACAGCCACAAATATCTTCTGGGATGCCACAGGAAATAAACTTAAAGCTGCTCCACAGGTGGTATTATACACCTCAAAAATTACACTGTCTCTTTCATAAAACTAAAAACAAATGCTGGCGCTGCGGCCACGTCAATAGTGGCATGGCACACATGTGGTGGTGGTGCACGGTCATCCAAAACTTATGGAGATCTGTTATATCCGTAATAGAGGACATACTTGAGACACAATTCCCTTTGGATCCCCTACTCTGGTTATTAAACAAACCCCCTAAAATAAAACATAAACCCTCTCTCAAGCTATTTTTCATAATGTCAAACAGTACAAAATTCTTGATAGCCAAAAACTGGAGATCAAAAGATCCTCCCACTATAGAAATGTGGGTGCAAAGGGTATCTGAACAAATTCACCTTGAAGAGCTATACTACTTAAAAACGGATAGGATGGAGATATACTCGGAGATCCTAACAACATGGGAGACATATCTTAAAGATAGTTAGATGGGTTATGAATAACTACGTGAGGAACCAGGCATATCCTTTTAGGGGGTCATACCTCTATATAATATGCAACATGGGGATACGGAGGCTATGAATACTTATTACAATTTCTACTATAAATTGACCTTATATTGATGTGTGTTGGTTGTCCCAGACCAAGGTTAAGTTATTAAAATTGAATCCGCTCATAATATAACATGTCATACCTTACCTGATATGTATTACTTCGGAGCTGCGTCTCCACAACTTGTATCTTTATGATTATAATTACTAAATAAAGCTGATTCAAAAAAAAAAAATAAAAAAAAAAAAAGTTTTTTTATTTTAGTACTGGCAGACTTTCTGTCAGTACTTAAGATGGCGGTGACAATTATTAGGTTTAGGTGGGTAGGTTTGCCACCCATCCCGTAAAATACAGAACACTTATAAGTTACTCATGCTGCAGGGAGGAATATGAATAGAGCTGTCCAGAAACACAATACATATTCCTCCCTGCACAGCCTGCAGCATGTGTAACTCATAAGTGTCCAGGAAAACATGGCTGAGGTGGTAACCCTAGAGGTGGAAAAGGGAAGAGAGCTGTTTGAGGGGAGTCAGGGAGGGATCAGAGGGTGGGATGTGTCAGGTGGGAGGCTGATCTCTACACAAAAGCTAATTAACCCCTTAACTGCTGGGCATAATACAAGTGTGGTGCGCAGCGACATTTAGCAGCCTTCTAATTACCAAAAAGCAACACCAAAGCCATATATGTCTGCTATTTCTGAACAAAAGGGATCCCAGAGAAGCATTTACAACCATTTGTGCCATAATTACACAAGCTGTTTGTAAATCATTTCAGTGAGAAACCTAAACTTAGTGAAAAGGTTAATGATTTTTTTTTTTATTTGATCGCATTTGGCAGTGAAATGGTTGCATGAAATATACCAAAATAGGCCTAGATCAATACTTTGGGTTGTCTAGTAAAAAGAAATATATACATGTGAAGGGTTATTCAGGGATTCCTCACAGATATCAATGTTCCAATGTAACTATCGCTAATTTGGGGGGGAAAACTGGTTTGGAAATAGCAAAGTGCTACTTGTACTTATTGCCCTATAACTTGCAAAAAAAGCAAAGAACATGTAAACATTGGGTATTTCTAAACTCAGAACAAAAATTAGAAACTATTTAGCATGGGTGTTTTTTGGTGGTTGTAGATGTGTAACAGAGGGTCAAAGTTAGAAAAAGTGTGTGTGTTTTTTTTCTTTTTCATCATATTTTATAATTTTTTATAGTAAATTATAATATATGAAAAAAATAATAGTATCTTTAGAAATTCCATTTAATGGCGAGAAAACGGTATATAATATGTGTGGGTACAGTAAATGAGTAAGAGGAAAATTACAGCTAAACACAAACACTGCAGAAATGTAAAAATAGCCTTGGCACCAAATGGACAGAAAATGGAAAAGTGCTGTGGTCACTAAGGGGTAAATGGCCTTTAAAGGGACATGAAACCCAAAAATTTTCTTTCATGATTTAGATAGAACATACAATTTTAAACAACTTTCCATTTTACAACTATTATTTAATTTGCATCCTTCTCTTGTTATCCTTTGCTAAAAGGTTTATCTAGGAAAGCTCAGGTGCAGCAAAGAACCTAACTGCTGATTGGTGGCTGCATATATATATATATATATATATATATATATATGTCATTGGCTCTCCCATGTGTTCAGTTGTAAATAAGTAGTACATTGCTTCAACAAAGACCAAGGGAATGAAGCAAATTTGATAATAGAAGTAAATTGGAAAGTTGTTTAAAATTGTATATTATACCTAAAGCATAAAAGAAAATTTTTCAGTTTCATGTCCCTTTAAGGCATGTGATAAAATAGGGGATTGGGTGCATCTGAGACATCAGAGAAGAAGGCAGAAGATGTATCTCAATACGAAATGTATAAATGAGAAGCAGAATGGTAAAACCACATCTATTGGTTACCATGCTTAGCCCTCACCAATTGACATCTGGATGTTCTCCTCCTGACCAATAGTGGTGATATCCTCATGCTGACAAATCTGCAGACTAATTACCTTGTTGGTTACAGCCAGCATCTGTTCTGAACTCAGCAATTTTTTTTTTTTTAGATATTAAGTAACATTTAATGCCAATGTCAATGTATAAATTCATCCACCACTTTTATGGTTTCTTTCAGCTAAGACTACAGTGTTTAGAGAAAAAAACAGGAACATTCTTATTATACAAATACACCGCCATGAAGAAGACCTTTGAACTCTCTACTGGAAAAGATTGTCCATTGGCTCATACTGGACCAAATGCTGCTTTGGCCCTTAAAGCATTAAACAAAAAAAAAACAAAAAATCACACCCTATGTTAGGCTCATAATGCAAGGCTAAGAGTCAGCCATGATGCCAGTGCTGTTAGCTTGCTTCCCAAAATTTGCCAGATTTGGAGTTTAAAAGCTTATGGGAAATGGTTCACTGGTAATTTGTGGGCAGGTCAATGTGGGGAAGGGGTGGGGTTACAGACAGAACAGCATAGTTAAGGGCGTTCTGTAGGTGTTTCAGGATTACAGTGGGTGTGGCTTTCTGTGGGGCTTGGTCAGTCCCTTAAAACTGGGACAACGATGGACTTTCAGACAGGAAGGGGGCCATGTCTCCCAACCCATGACAATCCCGCAGGATGTGGAACAGCTTTTCAGGGTGTAGCTATGTGCACATTAATAAGGAAAGAGATCCTAAACTGGGACTATCCAAAAAAATGTGGGATAGTTGGGTCCTTGGCTATTTTAATGAGTCTTTAAAACACAGATATACAACACATATCAATTTCTGACATTAAATATTTATATACTCTCATAAAAAAAGAGCATCAGCAAAGTTACCGGATCAATAAAAAAAATCAGTAATTGAGATTTTCATATAAAAAATTTAATTTTGCAACTTTGCAATATATTTTCATTATTTATTTTGTCCACTTTCCATGTAATTTAGCTCTGATTATTTATTTTTTTATAGCAATTTCTAATTCTCAGAACATGAAATGCACACTTCTAATTTCTCAAGATTAACCCTGCTACTCATCAGTCTCAAATTGGTTTTATCAGATAACAGCTGCAAAACAACTCACTGCCTTGTTGTCTTGGGACTAAAGCCCAGATTGGCTCCTCCAAATATAGCAAATGGTAGGTAGAGTTTGGCTATTATTGTCATTTATTTGTAAAGAGCCACAAAATTCTGTGTTGCTGATTTTTGAAAACTAATTGAGGTAATAATTTGTTTTAAAAATATTAAGACTTGGCTGATATGTTATTCTATAGCAACACAACAAAAATGTCTTATAATTACAAGTTGTTTGCTATCCCTTTAAACATTTTTATGATGCATATAAGAGAGCAAAAGTTAAAAATGTTAAAATATAAATACTTTTTTTTTCCCTTTAAAAATAGTCATGTTGGAGTTTGTTTGTTTTTCACTAAAGTGCAACAACTGGTTATTTGGATAGAACCTCACTGACTGATAGGGAAAAATCTCACAGCTTTACTGGTAGACATTGCCACACCCCACAGGCACAGGAATATCCAATTGGTCAAAAACATTTAATGCATGTTAAAATGCCCTCTCTTAAAGGGGCATTAAACACTAAATAAATAAATAAATAAATAAAGGCTAGCTAGAATGATGCAGTTAAATAAAAATCTGAGAATAATACGTAAATATTGACAAAATAAGTATAAAGTTTTCGTGTCTGCAAAACAATGGGAGCTGCCATGTTATAACTTAGGTTACCTTCTCTGTTGTGGCCAATTACGGCTAGTTATAAATAGGTCACTAGAGCATGCAGCCAATCGCTGTGGGGAATATAACAGTGTTCTACACTTCCATTTCTAACAGGAACTTAAAAGCTCACAATTTCAAAATAGAATTACAGGAAAAGGGGACAAAATAAATAAATGATAGTATATTGCAGATTTGTATATATCTATATGATTTATAATTTTGTATTACCATCTCAAAGTGTTTAATGTCCCTTTAAATTCAACAAAACATTTAGGTTATTGCCCCTTTAAATTTCTGCAAACCTCTCTCTCAGTTATATAATTGGTAAAATATACAGTAAATATTACAATTTAGTATTTACTCACAATAAAAAGGCATGCAGAAGCCTTCTCTTGACATCCTGGCATACTTAAAAAGTGGGAAGCGGCAATAATTAAGCTTAGTACATTTTCTAAATAAGTTATTTAATGTGGGGGTGGGGTAGTCTGTGCACAGCTTTTGTACTAATTTAACAATCACACCTGACTTTTATTCAAATTGCAGAATGTACACATTATATATATATACACACACATATATTATATACAATGTAATTATATTATCTATTTACCTTGTTCTATCTCTTGATCTCCTTGGCTGAAACTTGTCCAGTTTCCATTAGAGCATTCTGAGGTAGGCTTGGCAGAGTGCACGTCTTGAACACTATGTGCATGCAACCTGTAGAGGGAGCTCTAGAATGCAGTACCTTCACCCAATCTATGGTAAAACTCAATGGTAAATTAAGCTGGTGAGCTATTTGGTGCTCAAAAGGGAATAACGTTAAATAACCAATGCAGCAGTGATAAAACAACATTCTCTTATTAGTGTTATCATTAGGAACACTGCAACACTATGTGTTTAACTCCTGTAAATGGGCTAGCATTGTAGCATCACTTGTGATAAAATAAATTAGAGCATGTCATCTCATCACTAAAAAGGCCCTTTAAAAAATTGATGCAAAATGACTGCCATATAAGGCTTCAGATGAACCAAAATTTGTGCTTTTGCTAATGTTGGGTATCAATAGTGCTGTATAAATGTATCCTTTTTAGTGGTAATTAACCACTATTTATACCAAAATGTATGCTTACCTGATAAATTAAAGGGATGGAAAGGTCAAAAATGAAATGTGTATAGGTGTATTTCAATTTGAAATAAAAGCATTTTTGCTATATACTTTAATTAGCAATGCAAATGCTTCTAATAAAAGTTAATATGGTTTTTCTGTGGCATATGCACATATCCTGTGAGGGTCTGTGTACAAGTAACACCAAACCTTGTTAGAGTGTCTGCAGTAGCTTGTATAACACATATTAGGTCTTCAGAAGCAATACATACCACAGCCACCTCTCTGAGCATGCATAGTGTTTGAATATTGGTGCACGGGCCCTCAAAAGATATGTGCATATGCCACTGAAAAACAGTTATAACTTTTACTAGAAGTTTTGTGCAAATGGAAGGATATTGCAAAAAAAAAAAAAAGCATATATTTTAAATGGAAATGCACCGATGCACATTTTAGTTTTGATCTTTCTAACCCCTATTTTTTTCATGGGGTGAGAGTTCAAAAGTCATTTATACTGTGATTCCACTCCTGGCCACTAGGAGGAGGCAACAATTCCCAAAGCTCTAAGAGCAAGTAATTCCTTTCACCTCTCTGGTATTCTAGTCTGAAATATAGCCAAGAAAGGAAAAGTAGAAAGGTAGGAAATTACAACACAGGTAAAATGAGGTGGTTAGCTAGAACTGTTGACAGAAAAAAAATTAGTAAAAAATGAAAATGGGCAGGTCTTGGGGACTCTCACCACCATAGAAGTAATTAATTTATCAAGTAAGCATAAATTTAGTTTTCTTTCATCAGGTGGTGATAGTCCACAAGTCATTACTCCTAGGAACTAAAACCCAAGCTGTGGTGTCCACAAGGAATTGGATGGAACAAATAAATGTTAAAGTAGACTCCTAGTTACCAGACACTGCTACCTGAAGGACTTTCCTACCAAACACATCAAAGTGGTTGTATTTACAGCAAGTATGATGCTGCCTTGCCAATTTATTCAATATATGCCTCATTCTTGAAAATCCAAGAAGAGGAAACTGATCTAGAAAAATGGGTAACAATGTGTTTTGGAAAAGACTTAGAATCAGATTTGCAAACCTAGTTTGGCAGTGCCCTGACTGGACTAGTCAGATTAATGAAGAATGTTCTTTTCAATTTGAACTATGACTCTTGGAAACAGAAGGTATCAGGAGACCCCATTGTTCCACAATTCAGTAGAAAACTACTTGAAGGACGGTCAAAACATTCCGGTGGAAGAGATTACCTACTAAGGTGTGAAATATAGAAAATCTTTCTGTATCAATCAAAAAACATTGAGACTTCCTTCATTGCTAAGGAACTGCAAGTTCCCCCCTTGATGATATATATAAGCTACAGCTGTAAGATTTCTAAGTATATATAAAATGAACAATGTACATATATTTATTATAGGGGCACCTCTGTAGTGGGAGGCGAGTCTGGCGAGCAAACTAGAGTTTCCGGCCTGCCATTACTGCACACTCTATGCATGTACACAGAGGAGTTTATTTCATATATTCTTTTCTTGTGACCCACTTGAACAGACTTTCTACCCTATGCGGTGCCTGGAGTCACTCACTGTTGTGCTGTCTCTCTAAACGTGAACCGAGACATTGTGAGGGGAATGCCTGGCACCTGACAGCATGACTGTCTGACACTGTCTCTAAAGTGAAGGAGCCACGTATGATGCCCACCAGACCGGTACGGTTACGGTACACTAAGTGCACACTGAAAAGGTAGGAGGGGAGGGTGGGGGTCTGGGGATGGGCAGAGTGGAGAGGTGATTGGCCATAAGAAGCGGTAGACATGCGACTCGGGGCTGTGCACTGACAGACTTGGAACAGAGTCAGAGAGCAGAATTTTCAAAGTTTGCGCACCTAAACCTTTTCTTTAGTGATTTATTTTTAGAGTGCACTGTTTATCTTTTAGTTGATGCTCTGCTGAGCCAGGGAGCAGCTCTAGACATGAGCTTTATAATTAATACTAGTGCAGTTTACATATTTTGTATGTGTCTGAGTGTTTGTGTGTATGCCTGGGTGTTTTTGTGTGTGTGCCTAAGTGTTTTTGTGTGTGCCTGAGTGTTTTGTGTGTGTCTGAGTGTTTTTGTGTCTGAGTGTTTTTGTGCCTGAGTGTGTTGTCTGTGTGTTTTTGTGTCTGTGTGTGTCTGAGTGTATTGTGTGTTTGTCTGAGTGTTTTTGTGTGTGTGTTTTTGTGTGTGTATCTCTGAGTGTGTTTCCGAGTGTTTATGTGTGCATCTGAGAGTACTTTTACTTGTCTGACTGTGTGTGTTTGAGTGTTTATATGTGTGTGTGCCTGGGTTTCTGTGTTTGTGTGTAAAAAAAACAAAAAAACATTACTGGGGGGGGGGGTTGACACCATAACTTACCGCACCGGGTGACACTAACCCTAGTGAAGCCACTGACTCCCTGTGCTCTCCTGGACCCCCAGACTGAACCCCAATCCAAGAGAATGGCATCTGCAGACATTATTTTTCAAGTTGGGCAACTAAAGGATGCCCCCAGAAAAAAAGTTTTGAAAGCTATCCACCGGGAGAGAGATTGCCTCACTAAAGTATCCCATAAGATTCTATGATATAATAGAGTGAAATTTTGCACCATTGTCAAAGCATGCAAAATAGAAGCAATTGAATTCCCTTATAAATAAATATCTCCCATTTACACAATACATTTTTCTGTGTACATATAAATAGTCGAACAAGATTTTGGTAAATGTCTGTTATAAATATATTTCTCCTGGCTATGATGTACCTCAAAATGTGTGCATCTACTAATAGCCTGTGTCCTATGTGAGTGCAAGAAATTGCTGCATTTACCTTAGAAGCTGTAATGCTGTGCTACTTACCGCCCCTCCCGTGGCCTCTAGAGCGCCACCAAACACTTCTCCAGCAGAGACATAATCCCGGAACGAACGGCAGAACACCTGTTTCCACCTCCTACGGCAACTAATGTTTCATGATTTAGACAGAGCGTGCAATTAAAGAAAAAAAAATCCCTATTGAATACCATTATAACTTTTCTTTTAGTCTCCTTTTCCATGTGAGCATACCGAGGTATTCTCAGGAGTATGCATGTAATTTTGCTTTCTATTTCCCTTTAACTATGCAATGTTGATGACAATGTTGATGACATTATTGATTTTTTTGGTCTTTATAAATTTATTTGTTACATATTTGTTTAAAAATATATTGAATAATTCTCTCATGTATCAAGTCTCTGAGATACAAATAATGTGTCTGTTCTTGATGCAAACTGGCTAAATAAATATATTATATAACCCATAATGTGTATAATTAAAAATGTGTGAATAATTTCACTTTAGAGGCAGGCTGGCTGTTGTGTCCTTGGAACAGATAAATAATATTATAATTCCACAAATAAAATATTACAGAGGTCTAATATTTTCCAGATCATTGTGGTTCTTATTTTTTAAGTATGTATTTTCCTTGCTGAAACTTTTAGAAATGTGTTAAGACATCTGATGATGATTTGCCTGAATGGCCTTGAACTTTTTCCAACATTCTGGTAATAGCAATTTGAGTAGCATCCTCTTCATGACATGGATAGCTGAGGATACACACATTCCTATGAACATATGCTGAAAATTCCTTTTAGAAGTGGTTTCAATGTCATATTATTCTATCTTCACTTGTCTTCCAGGGAGATCTATTTTTTTAAAGATGCTTAGAAAGGTCAAAAGCCTTGTTTATTCTGTCTACCTACCAACATATATCTTATGTCTCATATAATATATATATAATATATATACAGTATATATATATATTGCTGTTACTTTATTTTTCTCTAAAACCAAATTATTATGTCACCTCAATCTGTTTTCCATATCTTTATTTTTATTTCCTATGTATTTATTTATTTGTTAATCTCTCTTTTTAAAGGGACACTAAACCCCACATTTTTCTTTCATGATTCAATTAGAGAATGTAATTTTAAACAACATTCAAATTTACTTCTATTATCTAATTTGTTTTATTTTTTAGATATCCTTTGTTGAAGAAATAGCAATGCATATGGGTGAGCCAATCACACGAGGCATCTATGTGCACCCACCAATTAGCAGCTACTGAGTCTATATAGATATGCTTTTCAGCAAAGAATATCAAGACAATGAAACACATTAGATAATAGAAGTAAATTAGAAAGTTGTTTAAAATGGATTGCTCTATCTTAATCATGAAAGAAAAAATGTGGGTTTCATGTCCCTTTAATATCTCCTAATATTATTGTTATCTGTACAAGACGACCAGGGGCTACAGCTGGGTAATATCAGTACTTAGGGGCTACAGCTGGGCAATACCAGTACTTAGGGGCTACAGCTGGGCAATATCAGTACTTAGGGGCTACAGCTGGGCAATATCATTACTTAGGGGCTACAGCTGGGCAATATCAGTACTTAGGGGCTACAGCTGGGCAATACCAGTACTTAGGGGCTACAGCTGGGCAATATCAGTACTTAGGGGCTACAGCTGGGCAATATCAGTACTTAGGGGCTACAGCTGGGCAATACCAGTACTTAGGGGCTACAGCTGGGCAATACCAGTACTTAGGGGCTACAGCTGGGCAATATCAGTACTTAGGGGCTACAGCTGGGCAATATCATTACTTAGGGGCTACAGCTGGGCAATATCAGTACTTAGGGGCTACAGCTGGGCAATACCAGTACTTAAGGGCTACAGCTGGGCAATACCGGTACTTAGGGTTTAAAGAACCAATAAATACAATAGATTTGCATAACAAATGCAAGATAACAAGACAATGCAATATCACTTAATGTAAACTTTTAATGAGTAGTAGATTTTTCTCTGACATTTGTCAAAGTTATGTGTATTTCCACTCCCCCTGTATCATGTGACAGCCATCAGCCAATCACAAATGTATATACAGTATACATATATTCTGTGAATTCTTGCACATGCTCAGTAGGAGCTGTTGACTCAAAATGTGTAAATATAAAAAGACTGTGCACATTTTGTTAATGGAAGTAAATTGGAAAGTTGTTAAAAATTGCATGCTCCATCTGAATCATGAAAGAGCTGTCACTAGCACTCTCCCACCTTGAGGGAGATGTGGGGGCTCCCACCCCGGCGATCGTGCCTGTAAAGTGACAGGCATCGCCGGGGATTCCCGTTTTGCGTGGTGACGTCACATGCAATAATGTGATGACGTCACCGCGCAACTTTATTTATACTTAATGTTCCAGCAGTGTAAGTATTTGAGGTCTGGAAAAAAAAAAAGTTATAAAAATGTTCAAAAAATAAAATAATAAAAATAACATTAAAATATCTTAGCACCCAGGTGGGAAGGTGCTTAGCACTCAAAGGGTTAAGGTTCAAAAGATTGCTGTGTTTAAACATATTAACAGAGCATATAATGTGTGTTTTGTAAATCTAAAAATGGATTATGTGTTGTAATAGTTCAAATAATCTATATGCAAACTAAGTTTCGCTGTAAATGCAGTATATTTCTTACAATTGCTCATCTCGCCAATTAAAGAGTGGCGATACATGTATATGTGTTATATTCACCTAAGCTAGCGTATATTGTTTACAACATCAGAACATATCTGTGAAGCTTCCTCATTCTTTTACAAGTTACTTACATGGAATGCCTATATATGTGCTAAATAAACCCTTCAGTACGGACCCACCCATCCAAATTCCCGATCTTAAAAACAGAGCTGACTGGCTGCTGGGGAACTGCCTGCGTTGCTAGGCATGTCCCCCAGTTGGATCAACCGCTATTTGTTTTCAGAATGGAGCAGGACGCCATAAAAGTTAGGACGTTCCATGCCATCCTAAAGGTGTTTAAGCCCACTGCTTTTAGGATGGCATGGAATGTCCTAACGGCGTCAAGTGGTTAATAAAGAGGGGGGAGCACATACACATATCTATCTATATTATACTGTAAAATAAAATATTGTATTTTAACTAGTTTCTCAAATAAATGTTTTCAATTTTTTATTTTTTTTTGGACAAAGATTTAATGTACAGGATATTAAAATCCTGCTAAAGACTTTTTGGTTTACCATAGTATGGTTTTTAAACTTTGCACTATGTAAATCATGTTTTAAAAAAAAAAAGTTTATTATTATTTTTAACAATTTATATATTGAGCCTTTTTAATTTGTGCAAAAATTTGTTCTTACTGTAGACAACAGGTTTACTGTAAATAGTTGCATTGAGCCAAACGTATTTACTTTTAAAGGGACAGTCAAGTCCAAAAAAAACTTTCATGTTTTAAATAGGGCATGCAATTTTAAACAACTTCCCAATTTACTTTTAGCACCAATTTTGCTTTGTTCTCTTGGTATTCTTAGTTGAAAGCTAAAACTAGGAGGTTCATATGCTAATTTCTTAGACCTTGAAGACTGCCTCTAATCTGAATACATTTTGACTACTGGAGGGCATTAGTTCACGTGTTTCATATAGATAACATTGAGCTCATGCACGTAAAGTGACCTAGGACTGAGCACTGATTGGCTAAACTGCATGTCTGTCAAAAGAACTGAAATAAGGGGGCAGTCAGCAGAAGCTTAGATACAAGAACTGGGGAATGGGTGATAAAGGAATTATCTTTCTTTTTAAACAACAAAAATTCTGGTGTTGACTGTCCCTTTAATTTCAAGTTTCTATCTGTATGTTTGTGTCATTGTCTTCTTCTCTGCCATTTATGTTACTTCTTATGTCTTCCTAATGTTAAAGGGGTACAATACCTACTTTTTTTAAAATGATTCAGACAAAGCATGTGTTTTTAAACAACTTTCCAATTTACTTATATTATCTAATTTGCTTCATTCTCTTGGTATCTTTAGTTTAAAAGAATACCTCAGTATGCTCAGGAGCAGAAACCCATTACTAGGAGCTAGCTGGTGATTGGTGGCTGCACACAAATGTATCATTGGCTGCAGGGGTTAAACACAGAGGTGGAGGGTTGGCAGTGCATAAAATACTTACGCTAGTGACATAAAGCATTTAGTTTTAGCACTGCAGTGGCCTAAATGCATTTCTGGCTCAGGAACAGCAAGGGAGCTGCCCTTTGCAGGGGTTAAACACAGTTCGGTACAAGCATTTGTTAATAATAAAATCCTCTGACACAATAGTGCATTTTATTATTAGCCTGGAATGTGCCTTTAAAATAAAATAAAAACAATTGCCAAAGGGTGGGGGTTGCAAGAGGTAGCTAAAAGGAGAAACAGCCAGTGTTACTGTCTTCTGTTGTGAAAGGGACCAATATCTGGCAGAGGGCTCTAACAATCTTCATGACCTTTTATGTCGTCAAATTCCCGGCCCCTTAAACATCACACACTCTAAAACCCAAACCTTAAAATTAACAAACCCTTCATCAATAACAGACAACACACTTGGCTTTGGTGAAAAAATTGGCCGCAGCCCTTTATTAATAAATAACTTAGTAAAACTTTTATAACTTAATAAATAACAGTGCAACTAATTGTAAACATAAACACTTTTAAACCACAGCGGTGCTAGTCCCCCTTTTTTATTCCCTAACTTAAACTATGGCCGTAAACCCCTTGTTTACTGGACCCAACCGTGCAAATGGTTGGGCCCGTCAGCGATCCTCAAAATCCAAGTTTCTAAGGAACCCCTTGCCCTTAGAAACCCCACCTAACATTCCCAATGGGAATGTAAACTTCCACCACACCAACCATTGGCCATAATTTATCTGCAATTTAAGGGCTAGCACCCCCGCCTCCCGACTGCGACAAAACCTGAAATGAAGAAAACACATATAACCACTGTTCAAAGAAATTAAGGGACGGGTGGGAGGGAGATGCTTACTCCCTTGCGATAAAATTGTTGTGCTATTTTTTCCCGCTCAGCCTGCCCTTTTAAGGCCTCCGTTTAGCCCCTCCTGCCTCTCCCAGCCGCCAATCACACCGAGAGGAAGGAGAGAGGGGGGCCTCTTCCTCCTCCGGTCAAAGCTCCCTCCGCCCAGTTTCCGGGCTCCAGGAGCGACTTGACCTTTTATGTTGTCAAATTCCCGGCCCCTTACACATCACACACTCTAAAACCCAAACCTTAAAATTAACAAACCCTTCATCAATAACAGACAACAGACTTGGCTTTGGTGAAAAAATTGGCCGCAGCCCTTTATTAATAAATAACTTAGTAAAACTTTTATAACTTAATAAATAACAGTGCAACTAGTTGTAAACATACACTTTTAAACCACAGCGGTGCTAGTCCCCCTTTTTTATTCCCTAACTTAAACTATGGCTGTAAACCCCTTGTTTACTGGACCCAACCGTGCAAATGGTTGGGCCCGTCAGCGATCCTCAAAATCCAAGTTTCTAAGGAACCCCTTGCCCTTAGAAACCCCACCTAACATTCCCAATGGGAATGTAAACTTCCACCACACCAACCATTGGCCATAATTTATCTGCAATTTAAGGGCTAGCACCCCCGCCACCGACTGGCCTGACACCTCAGCCCAGTCCCACCAAACCACCAATCGCACATAGCGCCTCCATAAAATTGAGGATAAAAAGCTGCGGCCCGAAATCATTTAAATGCACACCATCAGGCATATAAAACCTCCGCCAAGTCTGAGTGATGAACCACATAACCACCAAGCCTACGCACAAAAGCACCCATAATCTTATTTACTTTTTGTCTGCTCTTATCCAGACGCACCGGGTCCCAGGCTGCCCTCCACACCATCCTCGGCAGAATGTCCGACCATACAATAGTCAAAGAAGGGAATAAGCTTTTCAATCTACCAATGTCCCATTTCATGAGTCTCAACAACTCCCTTTGTGGCAAAAAGCCAAGATCATTTCCCCCAGCATGGATTACCAACACATTGGGAGGCTGAAAAGTCCTGCAATAATCCAATACCAAAGGCAGTAATCCGTCCCATCGGAGCCCCCTCACACCAAACCATTTTACTTCACAGCGAGACTTGGCCAAACCCAACTGCAAACCATCCGCCTTCGCCGCAGCCGCCCTCCGGGCCCAATAAATGAAAGAGTGGCCGACCAACCACAAACGCTCCACACCTAAAAACACATAAAAACAATGAACCACAAGAAAATTCCCACCTCAAATGCCCAATTCAGGGCGCACATACAACCGAAAACGTCCTGAACCCCATCTTCCAATCCTTTTTATTTCCGCTTCGGAAAGTCCCCTCATGGATGCTTCCGACGCGGCCCCAATCCTAAAAGAGTGGGTGCCGAAATCGGCTGGATTAACACCTAACTGGCCCAACGCTTTTTTAAGCACCGCCTTGAACTGAAAATGCGACATTGGCCTACCATCTAGATGAACTAACAACGAACCACCGACTCCCGGACGGACCCTCAAGTACTCCTGTACACAACGCCAAGGGAAAACCACTGAACCACTGGGAAAAAGAACAACTGTCCTACCCTTCCCCATCTGGTCCGTCTTACTTCTTCTCAAAAATATCTCCACCTTAGCATCATACAAAATTACATCCGAAACGCTTAAGCCACCCATCAGCTTAAGATTTTTGCTAACCAATTCAGAGACCCTAAAAGCCCCGAAAAAAGCCAGAACATACGCCACCCTGAACAGACAAGTTTCAAAAACTGACTGACACACCACTTCCAGGACCTCATACAGCTGCTGCAGCAAAGAAAAAGTGATCGGCCTCCTCCCATCTGGGGACGAGTCCACCGACCCCTTTTTTAAGCCCTTCAATACCTGCTGCACACAAAAGACTTCGTAGCATCATGCAGACCAAGCAGTTTAAAACGAACAGACAAGGCAGCCAGACGCCTATCCATAGCCGAAGGCGATAACCTCTGGCACCCCCATTCCCACATCCAGTCCAACAGTGGACCCGTAACATCATCATCCACCTCAGAAATATCCCTAACCCCCAGCCTGGACTCCCAATCCCACCACACTCTGGAGTAAGAAGCCCAAGTACCTGGAGCAACCGAGGCCTTCACCAATCCAGCCAATCTTCCACACCGAGTCTCCACAGAAACACTGGACACTGGCAGCCCATCGCGTCTGCAAGAGGAGCCAATTCCCGGAACCGCCGCCACTGAAAGCGAGAGAGGGAATCGGCTATAGGATTATCAATGCCTGGTATATGTTTAGCCTTAATGCACACGTTCATCCTCAAACACTTCAGAACCAACAGGCGCAACAAACGCAACACCGGCAACGATGAAGACATCAAGGTATTTAACACATAAACAATCCCCATATTGTCAGTCGAGAACACCACCGACCGATTACTCAACTCAACCTCCCATACATAGAGCGCCACTACAATTGGGAAGAGCTCCAAGAAAACCAAGTTTCTAACTAAGCCACGAGCCACCCATTCCTCTGGCCACCCGGCCGCACACCAATGGCCCACAAAATAGGCCCCGAAACCACAACTACCTGCTGAATCCGTCACCAGACCCAACTCCTCATTCGACACCCTAGGTGATTGAATCAACGCAGAGCCATTGAAACCCACCAAAAAACACCGCCACACTCTCAAATCATCTTTCAGCTCCTTCGACAAACGCACAAAATGATGCGGCTTGACTACCCCTGCCGTAGCTAAGGACAACCGCCTGCAAAAAACCCTCCCCATGGGGATGATCCTGCAAGCGAAGTTGAACTTACCGATCAACGACTGAAGGTCACGCAACGTGATCTTCTTCGCCAACAAACAGCGCCCCACAATCTCCAGCAAATCTTTCACTTTTTCACTGGGCAGTCTGCACTCCATATTGATAGAGTCAATTGTAATACCCAAGAAATCCAGGGTCGACACCGGCCCTTCAGATTTCTCTTTGGCTATTGGCACACCAAAATCCGACGCCACCTGACAACAAACATCCCGCATCTGCCTACAAACATCCGACCCAGCCAGCCAACAAACAAGAAATCGTCAAGGTAATGTACCAATGACGACAAACCCGACCTCACAGACACCACCCACTCCAGGAAAGAACTGAACTGCTCAAACAACGAACACGAAATGGAGCAGCCCATCGGCAAACACAAATTAACATAGTACAAACCTTCCACACAACAGCCCAACAAACAATGCGAGGACGGATGCACCGGCAACTAACGGAACGCCGCCTCAATGTCAACTTTTGCCAACAAGGCAGAAGGCCCAGCCTCCCTAACCAACACCACCGCCTGGTCAAAAGAGGCATATTTCACCGATGCCAGTTCCTGCGGGATCCCATCATTCACCGATCCCCCTTTGGGAAAAGAAAGATGGTGAATGAGCCGGAACTTACCCGAGCGGAGATATCCTCAAGTCCGCAATAGGGGGGCTATGAAACGGACCAGCCATACGCCCCAATGACACCTCCTTTTGCAACTTTTCCCGAACAACCTCCGGCCACAAGCGGGCCGACTTCAAATTTCCCCTGAATACTCGACTACCACCTTGCGACGGAATAATAAAACCAAACTGAAAACCATGGTACAAAATCGCCGCCGTCTCCCGACAGCCCTTTTGCCTAGCGTACCGAACGAGCCAATACTCCATCGCGTCGAGCCTCACCGGGGTCACCCCCTTTTTCAGTCGTATCCCCCGCTCCCCCAGCTTTTCCCTTCCGAAAACATCTGGAATAGGGGTGGGCTCCCCCACATCCAGAGCACTCGTGCTTGAACTTGCACGCAGCGCCACACTTACAAGACTTCTCATTGAATGCGAAGCAGCACCCTTTTCTACCCGATGCCGGGGACCCTCCGGTAGAGGTGCCACCGGCACCTGACCGAAGGGACTGGGAGGCTCTCAAAGGTGTCATTATTTTTAGCTACAACCCCATGTCACGGTCATCCCACCTCATATCCGGCTTGACTGACAGCCGCTGACGAAAGTGTTTGTCATACGACCACCAAGCCATACCGCCATATGTTCGCTGCGCGGCCGCGATCTCATCTAGATAACAGAACAAGGAACTACCCTGGTCCGGAAACCTGATTGGAACCAGTTAGAAAACGTTTTAGGTAATTTCCTATAACGTTTTTTCCTCTCCTCCTTCTTGGCCACATCCTTTTTTGGAATCTCAAAGGATTGTTCAAGAGGAAGGAGAGAAAACAGTTCAATAAATTCCCTCTTACATATTTTGTCCCTGACCTCCGAAGTCAGGTGCATCCCCAAAGGCCCAATGGAGCAGAGGCACGAACGGGACAATGCCGTGTCAGCCACTCTCAACTCCGCTCCTTCCACCGATTTAGTTGCCCCAGGTGGGGAAACCACCGCAGGCCCTAAGCCCTGAACCACCATGGGCGTACTAGTGCCCTGAACCGCCACAGGGGGGGCCCCCAATGTGGGCCGTGGGACCCACTACCGCGTCTTCCGCGCCCCTCCCTGACACTACTGGAACTGACGCCACCGGAGCCGGTACCCACGACCTTTCCACTGCTACCTCCCGTGGAGGAGCAGCCCCTCCCAGCTGCGACAACAAATCCCGCAATCCCTCAACAACCCTCACAGCCACAGAAACATCATCACTCCCCGCAACGTTACCCCTCACATTCACCATCCCAGCCTCACCTGCAGCATTGTCCCCCGCCGTCACTCCTGAAGAAGTCGAAGCCACAGCCTGGAGCCCGCCCTCGCGCGGCTCCATTCTCCTCAGTACCCCCTTCTTGCACTATGGCAGCCGTCCGTGCAGGCTGGTCTGGCTGCCGTGTAGTTTCCTGGAAAAAGGCAGGACGTGAGCAAAATTGAGTGGAACAATCCCCCTCCCCCCCGCCTCCCCTGTGGCTGCCTGGCAAATCCAGCCGTGTGTGCCCCCCTACCCCTCTTAGGAGCCCCACCCCCCTCACCTCTCGACCACGCAGCTTGCGCCGCTGGCCGTCTTCTAGCTCCTCCCCTAGGAACACCCCTTTGGCCTAACAAGACACCCGGCCGTCTGTTCCCTCCCCCACCACCCCGAACATTCCCCAAAAGCTGCCTGGCCATGCCCCTAGGCCCTGCCAACCCCACCCTCCTAGCCCTGCTTCTCACCTCACCAACGGGCAACGTATCCTGCTGTCCGCCGTCATCAGGCTCTATACGAATGGAGTCCTTCCAAGAGCCGTGCAGGCCAAAGAAGTCCTCCTCTTGGCCGTCCATAGAATCCGCCACCGTGGACGGGCCAGGCCGTTGACCAGTAGTGCCTGTCTCTGGAAAAGAAAAACTCACACGTGAGACACCCACATCACCAGCACAATCCACCCCTGAACCAACGGGAACCCGGGTATTAAGGACGCCCGCAGGAGGCCCCCCCCCAATGCCCCCAAATCTGCTAACGGGCCTATCACTAACCCCAGGAGAGGGTGGAACAAACTCATCCTCAGAGGACTCCAGAAACAACCCCGCTGCCCCTGAATCAGGCTCTAAATCCTCCATCTCATCCCCAGACCCATATGCTTGGTCAACTAAAGTGGGGAAAAAAACAGGAGAAGGGGGCCTATGCACATCAGCATGCACTACAACTTCCCTACTACCACCAAAACTAACCTGCCTAGGGGGAATACAACCCCCCCTTCCCCTGAAACGCTGAAAAGGGGGAGAAATCCCTCCCTGAACACCCACACCAACCTCCCCCCCAGGACCCCACTGTGACCCACTAGGCCCAGCTCTATCCTCCACCCCTACAAACATATCACCCCCATGAACAGGCCTACCCCGGCTGTAACCCATCCCCTTGTCCCCAGTACCGCACTCTGCGACCGTCACAGCCAGAGGCCTCCGCTCCTGATCCCTGCTGCCTCCTCCGATCGGTGACATCATCACCGCCGCGTGCCCGGACTGCCCCGCTACCGCCACAGACCTCTTCTGAGCTCCGGACGCCCTCCGGCCACCACCAGCCCGACCACAAACCTCTGGGCTGAGCCTCAACGGAGGCTTGGATATCCTCCCGGACCTTTTCCTGGGCGCGGAACGCCCCACTGCTGCCGCCGGAACTGGATCCTGAAGAAGGGATCTGACCTGGACCTCCAGCCATGTAGTGCCCCGCTCCTGGGCCGCCTCCTTAAGCTGTCTCAACAGCTCTTCCTCACCCGTCATGACGCAGGCTAAGCGGGAGAAAACAGCCAACAAGATGCTTACTCCCTTGCAATAAAATTGTTGTGCTATTTTTTCCCGCTCAGCCTGCCCTTTTAAGGCCTCCGTTTAGCCCCTCCTGCCTCCCCCAGCCACCAATCACACCGAGAAGAAGGAGAGAGGGGGGGCCTCTTCCTCCTCCGGTCAAAGCTCCCTCCACCCAGTTTCCGGGCTCCAGGAGCGACTGTACCAGCCCAAGGGACAGTGCCTGTAGCTCTCACATGCTGCTCAGTGTAATAAGTGAATATATCCCATTAAAGGGACAGTCTACACCAAAATGCTTATAGTTTAAAAAGATAGATAATCCCTTTATTACCCATTCCTCAGTTTTGCATAACTAACGTTTATATTTATATCATTTTAACCACTGTGATTACTTCTTAGCTAAACCTCTGCAGACTGACCCCTTATTTTTACAGACTTGAATTTTAGCCAATGAATGCTGATGCATGAACAACTCCACGGGAGTGAGCACAATGTTATATAAATGACACACATGAACTAGCAGTGTCTTGCTGTGAACAGCTATAAAATGTTCTGAGAAAAGAGGCAGCCTCCAAGGGCTTAGAGACATGAAGGCATTTGGAGGTTTAAATGTTATAAAGTATATTAATATAACAATGTTGGTTGTGTAAAGCTGGGGAATGGGTAGTAAAGGTGTTATCTATCTTTAAAAAAAAAAAAAAAAAAAAATATTATTAAACCAGTGATAACTACAATTTATATCCTGTGCTATTTGATTTACTGTAGGGGTATAAATAGCACTCTATATCTCTTTTGAGGTGCAATAAAACAACAAAAATGCCTCTTTCTTAGAAACAGATTAATTAGCAGCCACCAAACCTGTCTCAGAAAGTGTAACCAATGAGTAGCCTGATAACAGGTAAACGCCAGCCAGCCATCCCAAACCCTTATTAGTTAGCAACATCTGATTGGCTAGTACAAGACTCAAGTACATGAAGGAATACCACAAAATAAATTAGTGTGAATTTTTTTTAAATCACAGAACTATTAAAAGTGCCCTTTAATTAATACATGTATTCTTCTGTATTGAAGAGCTGTAAAACCCATGTCTCATTATTTGCTCTCCTGGGTCAGATTATGCCCCTGTTAGCTTTTCTTTTTGTTTTATCCCCTGTCTCTTTCTGTATCTATCAGCTCATAAATGAGAAAGCAACATAGCATAATCCTGTTTGTAGCAGGATATGCCTCTTAATTGGTCTAATCAGCTTTCCCTTTCATTTTTCTAATAATTTATTTTGTTCCTTATTTTTTTAATGTGTTTTTGTATATAGATAAATATCTATTGTTCTTATGCTCATACATTGCTTGTTATCTGCCTTTTAAATGGTGAACGGATTTTAATAAGTCTCCTGTCTCATCTCCTGTATATTAAAGGGACAGTCAAGTCCAAAAAAAACTTTTAAATAGATTAAATAGGGCATGGAATTTTAAACAACTTTCCAATTTACTTTTATCACCAATTTTGCTTTGTTCTCTTGGTATTCTTAGTTGAAAGCTAAACCTAGGAGGTTCATATGCTAATTTCTTAGACCTTGTAGACTGCCTCTAATCTGAATACATTTTCACCACTAGAGAGCATTAGTTCACGTGTTTCATATAGATAACATTGAGCTCATGCACGTAAAGTGACCTAGGAGTGAGCACTGATTGGCTAAACTGCATGTCTGTCAAAAGAACTGAAATAAGTGGGCAGTCAGCAGAATCTTAGATACAAGATAATTACAGAGGTAAAACGTGTATTATTATAACTGTGTTGGTTATGCAAAACTGGGGAACGGGTAATAAAGGGATTATCTTTCTTTTTAAACAACAAAAATTCTGGTGTTGACTGTCCCTTTAAATATGCCATCTTGGTTTTTGTTTCACAGCGGTTTCCTTATAATGCATATTTATAGTATGAAATCTTCTCTGCTGCATCTTTGTTGTTTGTGTGTGTTTAAATACAAATGATAGTTTATATTTATTTAATACAAAAACTATTACGTTCTGATTACAGGATATATAAAAGGATATAAAACTACCTTTAGGTTGAATGTATAATGTAAATATTCCCTAAAAGCCATAAGATGTCATTTATACTTGGTCCCAATACCCTTTTCTAGCTGTCTCAGAAGCAAATATAAAAATATCCCGACATCCAAACTATTCCATAATACAAACCTTTTTAGTTCCAAAGCAGTTTGGATAAAGGGTTTTGTACCTGTATATAGAGACAAGTGTCCGTATTTTATTTATTAGTCTAGTACAGTGTCTATTTTATGGATAAATAAACATGCAATTTTTCCCACAAGAAGGATTATTTTTTACAGACAAGTGCTAAGTTTGGAACCAAAAATAGTTTCGGCATTAACATTAAATAATTCAGGAAATAAAAAAAAAAAAGAAAAGAAAAAATGGATAACAAAAAGGACTGATAAGGATGATTTGGACAAATGCATATTCTTCACGAAAATCGGATTTTCGTTGCGTATTATGAAATGAAAATCAGAATGAATGCACCAACGAAAATTTTAACAACAACCAACGTAAAATACTGATGAAAATAAATAAAAAATAATAATAAATAAAATATTCATTATTTTTCTTTTTTTTTTTTTTTTTTTTTTTTTAAGAGCACATTAAGGTAAGTATTGTAGCTACAGTGAACTTTTCACCTGTAGCTTTGAAACATTTACATTCGCTTTAACGAAAACAAATGTAAATGTTTAACAAAAATTGAGTTTTCTTTTTGTTTTAAACCAAACCAATACCGAATAGTGCAGCCACCGAATATTTGGGGAAACAAATTTCTCTGAATATTCAAAATGAAAATGTCCAAATCTAAATTTTCTTGGCTGCACATCGCTAAGGAATTATAACATACAATGCCATCAGGTGGAAGTGCAGTAGGTTGGTAAGTAGAGTGAAAACAGAAAGTGGGCCTTTGTCATGCCAAATAGGCCATCACTGTCCACAAGAATTGACAAAAGCCTTTTTTTGGTCGGAAACGCATTAAAGTTTTTTAAGTTGTGTGCTATGTGATTTTATATTCTATTTTCTTTAAACTGTGTTGCATGAAAAGATAACACCAGAATAACAGTTAGAAGCTGATCTGGGAGGGGGATCTTCATTGTACAGGAACACCTTTAAGGGCTAGATTTATCAAGCTGAGGAGGACAGCTCGCCTCTGGCAGGGCGAATTACCCTGGAGGAATTTACCATTGCACACAAGCGCTATATTGCACTTGTGTGCAATCCCGTCCCCTGCCCGCGCACAGCCAATCATGTGCGGGCAGGAGCTGTCAATCTCCGTGGTCTATTCCGACTGAATTTCGCCACCTTAGAGGTGGCGAAAGTTTAGGAAAGCAACGGTCTGATGACCACTGCTTGTTAAATACGACGAGCAGGTTCTCTCTTGTGAGGACCTGCAGCCGTAGGGGCTCAAAGGCTGGCGAAAGCCTTTGATAAATCAACCCCTAAGTGATGCCACAGCTCTCCAACAGGGTACACGGCTTCTTGTCAACACTATGGAGGAATTGACAATAATGTAGTTTGCCAACCCAAAATGGAGACTACTGCAATCCAGATTCACCTGAGGAACGTAGTGTGGGGATTATAGACCTGACCAGGCAAGCAGTTTGTTTTGTCTCTCCACTTACAGTAATTTTAGCTTTATTGGCTCAGATAACTGGTTTATTTAGCGTTAGTGTTTTGACTTATTGCTTTTATATTGTATTTTTACCCAAAATGAAGACTGAATGGAAAATACAGGGTATAGACGATGATAATCAACCAGTTTATACAAAGTACAGTATCACAGCTCCTTTATATAAAATGTATATCAATACAAGCTTTATTATGCTTTTTCTTCTTTTTTTAACTGCTCACATGCTCTGCTGCGATCAAACTGTAGTAATTTTTTTATTTTCTAAAACCTATTTGATATGGGAACCCTGTAAAAGGGAATGAGATAAGAGACAGGAGGTTGGATATTTATGGATATGAAATTTACTTAATAGACTTCTTTCTGTATACTAATTTTCATAAGTATAATTCACAATCTGATATCAAGGATTATTTAAATACTGCAATGCATAACATTACATTACAATACAAATTCTGCTTGCGACAGCACAGTTAAATTTAATAAGACAAGGTATATTATTAAACTAGTGCACGGGATGAGGTACTGTCACTATCCCTAAACGAATAATACATGTAAATACTTCCCAGTATAAGAATACAGAAGAAAAGCAGTTTAAATGTGTTTATTCACCAGCCCATTAGGCTAAAATAATACAGCACAAATTTAAAGGGCTCCAAACAATCACACATACTCATCACTTATCACAAAAATCATATATTATCAGAAGAACCCCCAAGGCATCCCAAGGGGGATAAAAAACCACCAGCAGTCCAGGATAAGCAGGCAGAAAAGCAAGTGTTAAACGTCAAAGTCCCTGACAGTCTGTTCATGGTATGTTTCCCATATGCAGTATTCCTTTAAACAGACCCAGGAACAAAAAGACTTGTCTGCAGCCACGGCTCATGCACTGACCCAACAAAAATTATATAGGCACCAATCCCAGTTGGGTGGGTTCAGTAATAAATCTGCAATGTGTTTCAAGATGAGCGTACTGTTAGTTAAAGGTAAAGGGACATAATACTCATATGCTAATTCACTTGAAACTGATGCAGTATAACTGAAAATATCACCTGAGCATCTCTATGTAAAAAAAGAAGATATTTTACCTCACAATCTCCTCAGCTCAGCAGAGTAAGTTCTGTGTAAAAAGTTATAATTCAGCTGCTGCTCAGCTGCAGGTATAAAAAAAATAATTAAGAAATGAGCAGCAGCCAATCAGCATCAGCAGTGCTGAGGTCATGAACTCTTTTACTGTGATCTCATGAGATTTCAATTAACTCTCATGAGATTTCATAGTAAACTTCCTTAAACTTAATAGGGAAATAAGATGAGTGTGCATGTAAGCTCAATGCCTTAGCTGTCCCAGGACAGACATACTGATTTGCTGCTTAGAAGTCCTTTACAATGGGATGTGGCTTCTGAGGAATTGTTGAGGTAAAATATATTTCTTTTTTACATAGAGATGTTCAGGTGATATTTTCTAGTTAGCTTTTTACAGCTATGCTGCTTCACTTTCAAGTGTTTCAACATTTGGGTATCATGGCCCTTTAAGCAGTCAAGCGTTGATACCTCCAATGTAGCACCTTTAAACAGCATAAGTGCCTATAGAGAACAGTCTCTAGTATACTTGCGGCTCATAGTGTGATACAGCTCAATCCAACTAAGGTCATCCACAGCTACCTGTCACGGTCAGTATGCGCAAAGCGGCCCAACCTTCCCGGATCATCCACCGTTACTTGACTTGTGCAAACGCTTAGTCACAGCACATAGAATCCTCGTGGATATCCTGTCAACTGCTGATGGCGTCACTCTGATGCATGTTTCGGGACTTCACCCTTTGTCAAGGAGTCATAACAAGATCACGTATCGTGGGAAGTATCTGCTAGTGACTGCTGATTGGTCATACTAAAACAGAATACAGCACATACACGCCCACTCATTCCGTAGATCCAAAGGGATGAAAACAACATGATATATTTACAAGAGCACTTATATGAATGAAATCATAAGGAAAAAGTATACAATATATACAAATGTGTAAAAAGCTTAAATATACTATACTTAAATGTACTATACATTGTATTTTAATGATTTATAAACATTCATGAAATTCAATGACAAGTTCTTATTCAAAGAGAATTCAATTCGAGCAAATACAGTTAGAAAAAATTTAGATTTTTTAAATCTAAATTTTCAAAAAGTTAGAAGAAATTAAAAAATCAAGTTAGAATCCAACACACCACAGCCCTGCTTTACGTAAAATTGCCCCATGAGATTTCTCTATTAAGGCTCCTGGGAGACATATTATCAAGCCTTCTAATCCATTGGGCCTCTTTTTAAAAAATAATCTTTTGTCTGTCACCTCCCCTTCTTAAAGGGGAAACACTATCCACAATCTGGAAACGTAAACAGGCTTTTAATATGGCCCATAATTGTAAAATGGTGGGCTACTGGGGCATCCTCATCCAAATTGCCAATTGCAGCTTTGTGCTGACAAATCCTGTCCTTAGCATGTTGGGTTGTTTCTCCCACATATGCAAGCCCACATGGGCATTTAATGACATATATAATGTAGTGTTACATAAAAAGTAGACCTTAATGGGTATCCGTTTACCTGATTGTGGGTGGTTTATGGCATCTCCCTGTTGTAAGGAGTGACATTGGGCACAGTTCATACAGGCATAACAACCATTCTTATTGATCTGGGGGGCCGTTTTAGTGTCCCTAAATCAGCCCGAATTAAGTCATTCCTAAGGTTCCCATTGCGTTTATATAGAGAATAGAGGTGGGTCTTTTAAAATAGAATTAATATTGCTATCTTGTGGTAAAACATGCCAATGTTTTAATATAATTGATCGTAACTTGCCACTGTGTAAACCAAATTGAGTAACTAGAGGTACTGAAAATTGCTTAGATTGGCGGATGCTTCTAACAAGGAGTGATTCCGTATTTTTTTTTTAACCTTTGTACGGCTGTTATCAAGTACATCCTGAGGATAACTTCTATGTTTAAATTTAGGGGACATTTCATCTAACCTCCTTTGGCATTTGATTGGATCATCCACTATTCGTTTTTTACACAATAATTGACTATATGGTAAGCTCTTAATCATCGCTGGAGGATGAAAACGATTATAATGTAGTAGATTATTTCTATCTGTCTTCTTTGAGAAGATGTCACAGCCCAGAGTCCTCTCCCTGATTGAGACCCGAGTGTCCAAAAATCATTAATCTCCATGGTAAATTTTAAATTGGGTGAGGATGTATTTAATCTGGAGATAAAACAATCAAATCACCCAAGGTACCTGTCCAAATAATAAAAAAAGTCATCTATATAACGAAACCAACATAGAACGGACCTCATAAATGCTTCATCCACATATACCACCTCCTCCTCAAACCTGCTTACGAAGAGGTTGGCATACGTGGGAGCCACATTTGAGCCCATGGCAGTTCCTTTTCTTTGGACATAGAAAGTGTCTTCAAACATAGAGTAATTCTTATACAGAACCAATTTAAACCGGTCCCTAATGAATCTCCTCTCGTTTGGAGAGTATAGTCCATCCTTATCTAAAAAATAGAAGACACTCTCTATGCCCAAATCATGAGGTTTCGAGGTATATAGACTCGCAATATCAAGTTTCACAAGGGAACAACCAGGAGGGATCGATAGAGCTGAGACTCTCCTCAAAAAAACAGTAGTATCTTGTAGGTTGGACTCTACATATCCTAATAATGGTCTAGTGAGATGATCCAAAAAAAGGTTAAAAGACTGAGTCTGTACCTGCCACTATGGGGCGTCCCGGGGGTTATCAATATCCCTGTGTATTTTGGGTAATACGTAAAACACAGGAATGATTGGATTTTCATTAATTAAAAATCTAGCTGTTTATTAGTGATAATGTCCATCATAGATGCCTCAAGAACTCACTTTTTAATTGTAAGCAACAATCTGGAGGTAGGGTCCAGTCTAATCACTTCATAATTCCGGACATCATTTAGTTGTATTAAAGATTTCCTCTTTATATTGATACCTGTACATAATGACTAGGGCACCGCCTTTGTCCGCTGGCTTCAAAATAATGTTAACATAGTTCTGGATATCCCTGATTAGACCCTTTTCAAATGGAGATGGATTAAATTTCGTCTTTTTATGAAAGTTCCTGCATAGCCTATCAAACTTTTGTTTAACCAATGTAATGTAAGCCTCCACAGTTGTATCAGATTGGGGAGGATTAAAAGTACTTTTAGGTTTAATATGCTGTACATGGAACTGAAATGGAGTCGTGCAGGGGAGTTCTGTAGAACTCTCAAGATCCTTGTTCTGAAATAAACTTTTTAATCTCAGACTCCTGAAGAATTTTTGTAAATCACATTCTGTGGTAAAGAAGTCTGGATATGTGGTTGGCACAAAAGATAACCCTTTCTGCAATACTCTTACTGTAGCATCATCAAGGACCCTATCAGAGATATTCAGAACTAGATTGTCCTCCTCTCTTAACGTCTGTTCTGTCTCGGTAAAATTTGGTACCCGACATTTCCTGTTTCTGCCCCCCCCTCTTCTTTGACCCCTTGATCCCCCTAGTGATGAGTCACTATACTCACAATCTGAAGAGGTTTCCTAGGATCCCCTGTGACTAACCAGGTCTTCTATTATCGCTACTAAATGGGACAAAGTCCAGATTCCCGCCATCTATAAACTTTATTGTTCTGATAGTCAGGTCTCAGAATTTTTTTATATTTTTAACTTTAAGAAAGGGAGGTGACAGACAAAATATTATTTTTAAAAAAGAGGCCCAATGGATTAGAAGGCTTGATACTATGTCTCCCAGGGGCCTTAATAGAGAAATCTAATGGGGCAATTTTACGTAAAGCAGGGCTGTGGTGGGTTGGATTTTTTCTAACTTGATTTATTCTAACTGAATTTTTCCTAATTGAATTTCTTCTAACTGGATTTTTTCTAACTGGATTTGCTCAAATTGAATTCGATTTGCATAAGAACTTGTTATTGAATTTCATGAATGTTCATTAAAATACAATGTACTATATTTTTGCTTTTTACACATTAGTATATATTGTATACTTTTTCTTTATGATTTCATTCATATAAGTGCTCTTGTAAATAAATTATGTTGTTTTCATCCCTTTGGATCTACGGAATGAATGGGCGTGCATGTGCTGTATTCTGTTTTAGTATGACCAATCAGCAGTCACTAGTAGATACTTCCCACAATACGTGATCTTGTTATGACTCCTTGACAAAAGAGTCCAGAAAAGCACGTCGGAGTGACGCCATCAGCAGTTGACAGGATAGCAACGAGGATTCTATGTGCTGTGTCTAAGCGTTTGCCCAAGTCAAGTCATGTAATGGTGGATGATCCGGAAAGGTAGGGCCGCTTTGCGCATACTGACCGTGACAGGTAGTGGTGGATGACCTGAGTTGGACTGAGCCGTATTCACACTATGAGCCGCAAGTATACTAGAGACTGTTCTCTATAGGCACTTATGCTGTTTAAAGGTGCTACATTGGAGGTATCACCGCTTGACTGCTTAACTAACAGTACGCTTATCTTGACACACATTGCACATTATTACTGAACCCGCCCAACTGGGATTGGTGCCTATATAATTTTTGTTGGGTCAGTGCATGAGCCGTGGCTGCAGACGACAAGTCTTTTTGTTCCTGGATCTGTTTAAAGGAATACTGCATATGGGAAACATACCATGAACAGACTGTCAGGGACTTTGACGTTTAACACTTGCTTTTCTGCCTGCTTATCCTGGACTGCTGGTGGGTTTTTTTATCCCCCTTGGGACACCTTGGGGGTTCCTCTGATAATATATGATTTTTGTGATCAGTGATGAGTATGTATGATGGTTTGGGGACCTTGACATTTATGCAGTATTATTTTTGCCTAATGGGCTGGTGAATAAACACATTTAAACTGCTTTTCTTCTGAATTCTTGTGTTGGGAAGTATTTACAAACATTACAATGTGTTTTAAAACTTTATTAGCAAAAATATGCTTGGACAAAGCACTCCTTTAAATTGTAGACCTATTTTTTAATCAAAATATATATGCAATGCATAGCATTTTTTGCTTGACCACTAACACAATGAACCATTAAGAAAGAAAAAAAAAAAATATATATATATATATATGCATAAATACAAAGTTAGGTTGTGCTGCGCGATTGTGCATGTGCAACCTATCTCGGAGGTTCGATTTAGACTACAGCAAAGTAGCACACGAACAACAATGCTACCTGAACGACAAACATTTTTTGCAAGTTTTGGTCATATCAATATATTTATATATATATTATTTTTTTTAATTATCATACAGTAAAAAAACAACTTTACAATTAAAAACAGGTGATAAAAGTCAAATAAATAATAATAATAAAAAATAGACGCTGTACTGATTGTTATCAAGGACAATATGTTTTTAATATTGAAATCTGAACAGCAAATGATGTCAAATACCCTGAAGATAGTACAAGATATGCAGTTCAAAGCATAGAAAGCAAAATGTCTGTGTTTAATACAACAATGCGCAATCTACTTTAAAATACTAGTTTTCTATATTTGTGCCCTGATGCCAAATGAGAAGAGCTGGGCAGCTTTACTTCTTATGATACATTCCAGGTATAAAGCAGCATTATTTATTTCCTTCAACTTGGTTAATGATAGCAGATAAATATTTCAAGTCACAGATGCATAAAACCACTCACAATTGGATGCTGACGTAACAAAACTGCACGATAGGCATTTTATGTTCTTTTACAAGTACTCCACATTGTAATACTATTGTACAGAATTTGGACTTTGGCTACAGTTTTTATGCTAATTTTTGGTAGGCTGTTGATAAAGGGTATTTGTCATATAAATCCATCCTACAAAGGATTAATGGAAAACTTTTTGTTGGGCTGATAATTTTCCTGTGGTTGTTCAACATCTCTGATGAAGCGCATCTGAGCATGCGCGAAACGCGTCATATCTTCCGCAGCTGCCCTTCCACACTATGTGTGTTTGTACTTATACAGTATGAATAAACCGCACTTGCATTATGGATCTGCCTCCTACCTCATTTTCAAAGGTCCACTTGCATGAACTTCAAAAGGTTTTACCTACTGAGTGCGCAATTGCTCAGTTGGAATCTAGTAGTTAAAATGTTAAACTCTAAATCAATTTTATAATACTCTTTGATAGCTAAGTAAAATGTGCATATACTTTGGTAAATAAGGTTATAAATATCTGGAATATTACCAGACTGTGGTCTACAATCTTTTTTTTTGTGTGGATTTGTTTCTGGTAAGGTGCTAGACTTTTTAAAAGTATAACTGCCAAAGATAAGGGTCACTATATGGTATTAACCTGATAGCGATTAACATTTACTTTTGCAATATTGCTTAACATTTAAAAGTGAATTAATTCACACACCTCTAATGTATAAATTGCACTATGTACGAAAAGAACACCAGTTTGCAATTAAAACCAACCAGACATCTGAGCTGTGCATGCAGTTCCATAATATCTATATTCCCAAAACATAGAAACGCATTTCGATATTACAAAATACAAAAATAGGTTATCAGAACTCTCATTTACATTCCATTTACAATGAGTGTGTAAATAACTTAAAACATAAGCGTTATCTGAGATTTAAAAAATACTTTAAAATATGAGTACCATAAAAAAAAGTATCAGGTATTGTGATAGAATGATGAAGGCAAGCAATATACATTTTTTTATGGCATACAATCGAAACAAGAACATAGGTTTAGAGCTGAACAAAAAAATTCATGGCAGTGTTCTGATTTATTTTTTTCTTGATTTTTTTTTTTTTCCTTCTTTTTTTGGCGGACTGAACTACCCAGGTAATAAAGTGAAGAGTTGCTTTGAAAGTGAAGTGTGCAAAATAAAAACAATACTCATTTTTTCATCAATTTACTATTTGTCAATAAGAATTTAGCCTCTGACTCCATACTCCATTTGGTCAGCGCTAATGGTAGATTTCACTGCCTTTATCATTCTGTAATAAAATGAATGTTCAATTTGAAGAGCAGTGCAGGTTTGTGATTTGTTAATTTATATGTTACATTCTTAGCCTGTAGATGTTTGTATATTGTTATGAAATAATGCAGTTTTTACTCTTTCGTCTTTTCCTGCTGTGCAACTGCCCTCGGCCACCCAAGGTGGAAGACTTCGGAATTCCACCAGAACATTGTCCGTACTGATGGATAAGGTCCTCACTGGTTACATATCTTAAACGAGTAGGCTGCGGAATTGGTTCTCCTAGGAAATATCCTTCATTATCTGACTCAGAAGAGGAGGAACATGTAGAACACCAATCATATTCGTTCATATGTTGCCCCCATCTTTCAAAGAGGTGGTTCTGTAAAGCCATGTCAGATGCTGTTCTTTGATACCGATTGTACATTTCTCTCCTACTTGCCTGATCCATTAGCTCTCTACCTCCTCTTTGTTGCATGAACTGTTCATATTCTTCTCGGTTTCTCACAATGGGTTTCTCTTTCTGTTTATTGCACTGTTCACTTGTCAGGTGAAGAGCGTTATCAGAACGAGAGCGTCTTGATTTCCTTTGCCGATGGTGTCGATAGTGTTGGTCATTATCTCGGGCTTGTGTACGTCTCCTTGTTCTTTCACTCATGGGTGTTAGTTTTGTGTTGGTCTGGCCAGACATATCATTCATGGACATACCATTATCAAATGTAAATCCTTGACGCAGCCTTGCATGAGGTGGAAGGTCTCTATATTTACCCGCATTAACTATTTCACTGAAATTTGGTGCCATATCCTGATATTGCTGTGCAGAGAGTAGACTTCGGACAGACTCCACGCTTCTGAACTGAGAAGAAGAGTTTAATGTCCCCATATTGCTGAGTTTCTCTGAAACATTCATACCAGAATCTTTGCTCAAATCTGGCATTGAAAATCTGGACAAATGCTCCTGCCGTTTAGGACCTCCATCTGCAGATGCACCTTGAAAAAAGAAGAGAAAAAAACCCCATTAAAATAATATTTATAATTATGCAGCAGAAATATAATAATCTTCTATTTGTAGTAGAAAAAAACAGCTTAAATACAATGTGCTTAAAAGTGTTCTATCGGGAATATGAAAGTGCAGCTTTTGAAGAGGTCAAAAATTGCTTCTTTTTTTTTTTATTTGGCTGAAAGAAATGTTAAGTAAAGGCTGTTTATAATGAAAGGGACATTAAACACTAAATACATTTTATAAGCATAGTATTGAGGTTATTCCCCCACCTCCCTATAGTCATGGTTGCCACTATGTTGAAATCTACCCTTTACCACATTCCAATGCTTTTGTGTTTGCACATGTGCAGATAATCTTCATCACCTGCAGTGTAACTTAGGTTACAAAATGGCGGCACCCATAATTAAAGGGAGGTGCATGGAATGCATTTCGTTTTTAGTGTCCTTTGAAATTAAAATGAATGCTGTATTTTTCTACTAATTATCAGTGACTGATAAGGACAGCTGCCTCTGCTTTAATGGTAGAGAGGGACACACCTTTGTAAAAATGAAAATAAATTATTGATTTATTCAGGATAGGACCATGAGACTTAAAAAAACAAAACAGGTAAAATCTGAAATGCATTTTGAAATGCTCTCTTTTGGATGAAACAAAAAACAAAAGTTGACTGCAGTATCCCTTTAAAAAGACAGTCTGGTCAAGAAAAAACTTTCATGATTCAGATAGGGCATGCAATTTGAAACAAATTTCCAATTTACTTTTATCATCAAATTTGCTTTGCTCTCTTGCTATTCGTTGTTGAAAGCTAAACCTAGGTGGGCTCATATGCTAATATCTAAGCCCTTGAAGGCCTCCTCTCATCTCAGAGTGTAGTTTTTCTCAGACAGCGCTAGTTCATGTGGGCGATTTAGATAACACTGTGCACTGATTGGCTAAAATGCAAGTCTGTCAAAAGAAATGAAATAAGGGGCAGTCTGCAGAGGCTTGGATACAAGGTAATCACAGAAGTTTAACAGTGTTACCTCGCTCTCTCACTCTACGCCCCCCCCCCCCACACACTGTATGTGTTGATGCTACTTTGCTATTATTTGAAATCGACTTCTCATCTGATTTTAAATAATACCCTCATGGACTTGAAAGAACTATACCTAAAGAGAAACAGTCTAAAGCTAAGATCTGTGTCATCTATCAACAAGATTTTATTTTTCCGAGGAACACAACCATTTGCTAAAGATATGATTATTTTTGGAGTGATGTGTCAGTCTGAAGACCACAACCTTCTGCACAGTGGTGGACAAGGTTAATTGTGACTAAGGACAAATTACATTTTATCTGAGAGCCATTGAGAATGTCATAGACAGGTGACATATACTAGGGATATGAATTTCATTTGAAGCCTTTGTTAGGATATGAATGTGGAGGAAGGCAGCTGCTTGTGACATCTGGGTCTTTTTGGAGCCGGATTTCTACTTGTTAAAGTGCAACTTACTAAGATCTGGATTTGCACAAATCTTAGCGTGTTGAACTTTCACAAGAAGAAATCAAAGAGTTGAATGCAAAGAGTGGCGATCTTCTTCTGCATTCAGATCCTAACCAAGGATTGGAATGCCCATACCTAACATATACCAATAAACTGTAAAGAAGCTGGAAGCAAAGTACTAAAAGCCAGGTCAAAATCAAGATTTATTTTACTTCATGGCGTATAAGACACTGTGGAATATAAGATGCATCTAATTCTTTATAGAATAAACCTTGGGTCTAATGACCATTAGATACTAGAATTTTAAAATATTGAATATTTTATGGTGAGTAATAACTGTGTGACCCCATCAGGGGATAACTCTCTATATATGATCATAAAGTTTGAAAAAGTGTGTCTAAATTTTTTTTACTCTGCCCAATATTTTGATTTCGTTGCAAATAAATATTTGCACACGCTTAAAAATAAAAATAAAAAAATACTTGTACCAACAATAGCTTTAATATAGCTTAAAGATTACCATAATTTATAATCATATGCCTCACCCTAAGCCTCATTTTGTAAACCTCCAGTAGGTTAAAAATGAGGTTTCCATACAGTAAAATATCTCACAGTGCCCACTAGTGGCAGTTTTGCAAACTTTGCAAATTAAATAAATTAGTAACAAATAGCATCACCTGGCTAAACGCCTAGAAATTGTCGTACTATAACTTTGTTGAAAAATCAAACTACTTTAGACAAAATTATTCAAGTCTAACTAATACTTTGTATATCATGGAAGCCTCTAAGACTTCACACATATTGTTTATTATACTATTAACAATGGAAATGTAAAAAAAAAAAATCATATTAAAGGACCAGTCAACAAAGTAGATTTGCATAATCAACAAATGCAAGATAACAAGACAATACAATAGCACTTAGTCTGAACTTCAAATCATGAGTAGTAGATTTTTTTGACAATTTTAAAAGTTATGTCTTTTTCCACTCCCCCTGTACCATGTGACAGCCATCAGCCAATCACAAATGAATACACGTACCATGTGACAGCCATCAGCCAATCACAAATGCATACACGTACCATGTGACAGCCATCAGCCATTCACAAATGCATACACACTTATTCTTGCACATGCTCATTAGGAGCTGGTGACTCAAAAAGTTTAAATATAAAAAGATTGTGCACATTTTGTTAATGGAAGTAAATTGGAAAGTTGTTTAAAATGGCATGCTCTATCTGAATATTGAAAGTTCAATTTTGATTGAGTATAAATGGCAGTAAATATGCTAAAATAGAGCAAGAGTATTTCAGGCAGTGCAATTCTCATAACTGGAGCAATTTTTGGAACAAAAGCCACCATGGTTTAGATACTTGTATCAGGACACAGATTAATAAAAAAAAAAACATTTATAAAGACACTCATAATAAAACCAATCATAGCTACTGCTGCAATTTTGTCATCTCAAAAATCACACATTTATTTTGATTGTATCCTTTCAGCACGAGTCCTTTCTCTTGGTATCATTGTGAAGACAGAAGGGAACAGACAGGGTGTGTTCTTTCTACTGAGAAACTACGTTGAGTTGACATGCATAATGAAACATTGCTATTAAACCTCCAAATACAATGGGCTGATAGTTTTGGAAGTGCTTTGCATTATGTATGTCAAAACAGCATAAAGAATGATGGTTGCATATATAAAATTGTCAAAGTAATTAAAAAGTAACAAAGAGATGACAGTTTTGATCACAATTTTAATACACTGCATTAGATCTCCTAATAGATCTCCTTAAAGGGACACTGAAGCCAAATGTTTTTTTCTCGTGATTCAGATAGAGCATGCAATTTTAAGCAACTTTCTAATTTAGTCCTATTATCAAATTTTCTTCATTCTCTTGATATCTTTATTTGAAAAGCAAGAATGTAAGTTTAGATGCCGGCCCATTTTTTGTGAATAACCTGGGTTGTTCTCGCTGATTGGTTGAAAAATTAATCAACCAATAAAGAAAGAGTCCTAAACTGAAAAAAAAGCTTAGATGCCTTCTTTTTCAAATAAAAATAACAAGAGAACGAAGATAAATTGATAATAGGAGTAAATTAGAAAGTTGCTTTAAATTGCATGCTCTATCTGAATCACTAAAGAAAAAAATTGGGGTTCAGTGTCCCTTTAATACAAAATTATTCTTTACTCTTACATAAGAATGATAACCAATGGGGGTTTTTTTCCTGACACACTGACAGTAACACCAGTGCATTGTTTTCGCCAGCCGTGTAGCATTATGAAGTAGCCAGGTGGGGGCAGTATAATACTTTGCAATATTATAACATCTTTTGTTAGAACCATTAAAGGGATATGAAACTCAATTTTTTTCATGATTCAGATAGATCATGCAATTTTAAGCAACTTTCTAATGTACTCCTATTATCAATTTATCTTCGTTCTATTGGTATCTTTATTTGAAAAGCAGGAATCTAAGCTTAGGAGCCGGCCAATTTTTGGTTCAGACCTGGGTAGCGCTTGCTGATTGGTAGCTAAACTCCTGCTTTTTCGAATAAAAATACCAAGAGAACAATGAAAAATTGATTATAGAATTAAAAAGTCGCTTAAAATTGCATGCTCTGTCTAAGTAATAAAAGAAAAAAAAATTAGGTTTCATGTCCCTTTAAATACAGTAGAATCACATGACCAAGAAACATAATAAAGACAATGCAGTGGTAATCTCCTCTGAATTTCAAATAAACAGTAGATTTTTTTTTCTGACAAATTTGACATTTTCTTCCATTTTCCTGTCACCTATATCATGTGACAGCCATCAGAAAATCACAGAGTCGTATACGTATACGCTGTGAACTCTTGCACATGCTCAGTAGAAGCTAATTTCCTTCATGGTTCAGATAGAGCATGCAATTTAAAGAAAAACTTTCCAATTTACTTCCATTATCTAATTTTCTTAGTTCTTTTGGTATCCTTTGTTGAAAAAAATAACTAGGTAGGCTCAGGAGCTGGGAGCTAGCTGCTGATTGATAGCTGCACAGATATGCCTCTTGTCATTGGCTTACTGGTGTTTCCAACTAGCTCCCAGTAGTGAATTGCTGCTGCTTCAACAAAGGATAATAAGAGAATTAAGCAAAACTGATAACAGACGTAAATTGGAAAGTAGTTAAAAAATGTATGCTCTGATTCATGAAAGAAAAATTGTGGATTTCATGTCCCTTTAATATTGGCCTAAATCTTATCCAGTTGGTAAGTAACTTCAGCTGAAAGTTGTGCCCAATAAATAGATCATGGAGAGAACAATGGCTTGTACCCTCTGCAGGTTGTATTTATTGTTATTACATTAAAAGCATTATCAACTTTGAAAAGACAGAAAGCAACAGTGACCACTGTTCTAGGGAGTGTCTGCTTTTCATGACCCATGACCAGAGGCCACACCCATACTTCTAAATCTCCACCCATGAGGGACCTGATCCCTGAATCACAAACCCATGACTTTTTAGACCTCAGTCCTAAAACACAGGAGCAAAATAAGTTGGGTGGCATGTTTATTATCAATATGTGATTCTTGGAACATTTATGTGCAAATTTAATTTCAATGCATTATTGTCTATGTTCTAATATTGCAGTTTAACCTTTTTATATACTGGAAAAAAACATATCAAATGGTAAATTATACTGCTCCTTAAAAAAGAAAAAAAAGTTAATTGCAAGAAATCTCCACCCATGATTATCATTGTACAAGCATTTCTAGTTAAATACTTGTGCAATACCGCCCCCTGGTTGCTAGCAAGGACTGTAAATAATCTCAATCGTATTGGATCAGGATGATTTCAGTCCACCACGAGAAGTTAAGGAGCAGCTTTTTAACTTCCGTTTCAGGAGAAACGATGGGCGTAGAAAGCAGCATCCGGGGCTTAATAAATCTACCCCCTAAGTTAAAGTAACTTTTTATATTAAAAAAAGAAAATAATTGAGGCACACAACAAAACCGATGATGCTCTTAGTTTTAAAAATAAAGAAAAATGTGCAATTGATAAGGAATCTATAACAACTACCAGCAGAATAACTAACCACCCCATATGTCATAAACTATTAATTATTATTCAAGAAAAATCTCTAGCTCTGTTTATGATTAATTACAGAAGACAAACCACAGTCCAACAGTAATCTCATCTAAATATATAATTTAAGAGACTTTTTAATTGACTTGGTAGTTACACACTTATGTCAAGGATCTCTAACATAGGAATCCTTGACACAACATTGTTATTTGCACTTAAAGGGACATTCTACACCTTAATCATCTTAAAGTCTTACATGCCAAGCTTAGACCACTCGCATCACGATCTGGGCTGCATCTATGCACTCTGCTGAATAGCATTGACAGTTTGTTGGATCCAATTAGTGAGTGAGTCCTTTGTAACTAGTGAATCCTTTAATGCAGCCAAGATCATGATGTCATCAGTGGGCGGAGCTTGGCAGCCATTTCAAATTGACCAGAAACAATATTCATTTAAAAATAACTTTTTTACTGTTACTGCTGCTTGAGATTTTATATATATATATATATATATATATATATATATATATATATATATATATATATATATATATATATATTGCAAAAAAGAGAGCACTCCCACTCAAGTGGCATCTACCAGGGTGCAGGCAAATATAGGTATACAATTAAAAGAAGGCATGCACTCACTGGATTTGTGAATGTAAAGTGCTTTTATTGGCACATCAAAAAACAGGTAACATTTCAGGGATCAATCACCCCTTCATCAGAACAAGATGAAGGGGTGGTCTGATGAAGGGGTGATTGATCCCCGAAATGTTACCTGATATATAAACAGTAGACAATAGTACTGATTATTATGCTAGAAGGGGGTATAAATGAGGGAGAGTTTGTATGTGAAATAGCTGGTTTTGCTTTTTCACCCCTCTCCCCAGCTATAATTAGCATGTCAATACTTGTAAATAATATTAGCAGATGTGCTTTATTTGCAGGCTCAGGCCATTGCTATGGGCATGTCCTATAGAACAGCAGCTGATGTTTTTATGAACAAAATCACTTATTCCAAATGCAAAAATAAACACGAATGAACAATTTACAATGCGTTTAATACTCTGCAGTAGGCATAACTAGTAATTTTGAACACATAAAAGGGAAAACAATTTTTATAGTATAAAGTATCTTTAAATGAAGTCCTGAAAGCTTTCAGTAGGCATTAGAGTAATGCCTCAATGCCCAAGCTATGCCCTCATATAGTTAATAATAAAGAAATAGCGCAACTACTAAACTTATTTTTTCTTAATAAACAAATGGCTTTGCAATTTCCATTGTCTATAGCTTGAAATATATAAATATTTATTTCACAATTCCCAGCACAAATTTTGGTAATGTAAATGTTACCTACAGATTTTATTTTAGGGTTTGATAAATGAGTCACTTCATTTATGAAGAATTGATCCACTTAAATATATTGTATAGTTTTTATATGGAAAGACTAGTAAGCAATTTAAGCTTATAAACTAAATCTTTCCAGTACAAAAAAATAAAGAAGGAACTATAAACACACAAAGTACAGCTGTCTGTTTATTGTCAGTCTAGCTTACCTTTGATCAGTTTTTATGGGATATTGTATTCAAATATTTTCCATCACATGTAAAATATTTTTTGCATTACTGTATAGCTAAAGACTGGAAAAGGCTAATTCTCCGCATCTGTAAAGGGTTATTTATTTGGTTCATTATTTTGCACAAATGGAAAAATGGATATGTCACAAGATAGGCTTGACGTCTACTGGACCAATTGGGACAGCTGGCTTCAGTAAAAAAAACTTATGTTTTGGAACTCCCTTGTTTTAAAGGGACAGTCTAGTCAAACTTTCATGTTTCAGATAGTGCATGCGATTTTAAACTACTTTCCAATATGCTAACTTCTAAGCCCTTGAAGGCCACCTCTTAGCTGAATGCATTTGACAGTTTTTCACAGCCAGAGGGTGTTTGCTCATGTGTGCCATATAGATGACATTGTGCTCACGCCTGTGGAGGGCACTGAGTGGCTAAAATGCAAATCTGCCAAAAGAAATGAAATAAGGGGGCAGTCTGCAGAGGCTTAGCTACAAGGTAATCACAGGGGTAAAATGTATATTAATATAACTGTGTTGGTTATGCAAAACTTGGAAATGGGTTATAAAGGAATGATCTATCTTTTTAAACAATAACAACTCTGGAGTAGACTGTCCCTTTAACTTAGGGGTAATATCAAGAGCCTTTGGTTTACACTACCCCCCCCCCCCCCCACCACCACCATTTCTATTTTTCTCTTTAGTTTCTTCTCTTTTGTATTTTATATAGATGAAGAACATTTTATACAGATGAATGTCTATCTATATTCCCTACAATTCGAGCTTTGCTCACGGTTACAAACAGATTTCTTATACTTACCTATGGTGTCTCCATGTGTTGTTATGTTGTTCATATTTGGTTTGTGGAATTCTATAATATAATAATATTTTGTTAAACCAAGTGTTAAAGTTGCATTTTAGAGTTGTTGCATTTTGATTTTGGACTTGGACATTTGCATTTTATTATTGGTTCCAATAGACTTATTCTTGTTTACAATGTATTGTTTTGCATAAGAAGGTCCAGTATAACCTGTTTAAAGTAAAACTATGAAGAGGTTCAACTACTACATAGTATCTATCGCTAAAATTTTGACAATCTCAGTTCTCAAAGAAAACGCTGTTTTATTCAGTGCAGCAAACATCCAAAAAAAAATTAATATAATAATAATAATAATAATTGAAAAAATAATTGAAAAAACAAAGTAGTGTTATACATTTTGAAACTTTCGTTTCTATGGAACAATGGCATTTTTGAGTTCACACTTTGGCCACCTAAAACTCAAAGTAATTAAAGGGTTAAACCGCTGCACTTTCCCATTTTTATGTTAAGGAACAGTCAAGTCAAAATTAAACTTCCATGATTCAGATAGGGCATGCAATTTTAAACAAATTATCAATTTACTTTTATCATCAAATGTCCTTTGTTCTCTTGGTGTTCTTTGTTGAAGCTAAACCTAGGTAAGCTCAAACTGATTTCTAAGCCGCTAAATGCAGTCTCTTATGTCAGTGCATTATTATACAGTTTTTCCACAGTTAGACAATGCTAGTTCATGTGTGCCATATAGATAATATTGTGCTCACTCCAGTGGAGTTATTTATGAGTCAGCAACCAACAATCCCCTGCTAGCTCCCAGTAGTGCACTATTACTTCTAAGCATACGTACATATGCTTTTAACAAAACAGTTTTATATGTACATGTTCTCTCTCAAGTATGAAAATGTAACTGCCTTTTATGTCACTTTAAGTGAACAAATAGCTTACTCATAAACATGATTGTGTTTTTAATCCTATTTAAAACCTGCATTACTTCAGCAGAAAGCTCAGCAGTTCAGACGTCAGCACTTTCAGACAATGTTTTCAGTAAACAATTAACACGAATAAATGACAGATTAAGATAAATCACAGTATCTACACTTATTACAACCATTAAATTAAAATCCTGCGGCTGCTAAAATGCCATCTGTATTAGAGAACATTTTATAAACTATGGGGTCGATCAAAATCTATCTGCAATTTGCTCCTGAAATTTTGGTTTTCTGCCCGAATTGGTCAAGTCTCTTTGGAGATTGAGATGCAAAATGTACCCGCAGTCGCAAACGTCTTTTCAGCAGAAAAGCCCTGAAAAGGCCTTTAAAGGGACAGTCTAGTCAAAAATAAACTTTCATGATTCAGATAGGGCATTCCTTTTTAACAACTTTCCAAAAAACGCCTCTTATCTCAGTGCATTTTGACAGTTTTTCACAGTTAGACAGTGCTAGTTCATGTGTGCCATATAGATAACATTGTGCTAACTCCAGTGGAGGGAGTTATTTAGGAGTCAGCACTGAATGGCTGAAAGGCATGTCTGTCAAAAGAACTGAGATAAGGGGGCAGTCTGCAAAGGCTTAGATACAAGGTAATCACAGAGGTAAAAAGTATATTAATATAACAGTGTTGATTATGTAAAACTGGGGAATGGGTAATAAAGGTATTATCTATCTTTTTAAACAATACAAATTATGGAGTAGACTGTCCCTTTTAATGTGTTAATTACCTGTTTTAGGAATAGAAGCTGGAAGGTCACCTGAAATTGATTTATACAATATCCCATCCACACCTCTTATGGGTACAGTAATGGTGTACTCAAGTAACCAATTTGTTTAGAGGCAAGGAAAACACTTATTTACATGTGTGACTTTAAATGGGACAGTCAATTCAAAATTAAACTTTAATGATTCTTATAGCGCACAGCATTTTAAACAACTTTCTAATTAATTTCCATTGTCTTAATGTGCACAATCTTATTATATGCACACTTGCTGAGGCATCAGCTTCTACTGAGTATGTGCAAGATTCACAGTTTATATGTATATGCATTTTGTGATTGGCTGATGGCTGTCACATGATGAATTAGTAAGAAATCTGTTAGGAAAAAAAATCTGCTACTCTATTGAAATTCAAACTAAGTGCTTTTGCATTATATTTTTATTATGCATTTATTGTGTATACTATAATACTGTGTTTAATGGTCCTTTAACCTATTGCAATCTAAATACATCCTCAACACTGATTAACCATATCAATGCCATATGCATCTTGGCATGATGAGCATACCTCAATAGTCACATCAGGACCCCAACATCTACAAATGTCATGTTTTTATTAATATTTTAATAATTGATTTAAATTAACCCTCACAATCTTATGTTTTTCACTATCAGTACAGGTGTCTTCATAACCGCGTTTTAAAACACGATTACGCGATCGTAACTTTCATAGTAACTTATTGCAATCCGTTTCTATCCGCACCACTGGTAAACCATCTGAAAGCTTATTGTACATTGGCATAATAGGCAGACTGGGGACCATTTTTCTATCACTATGAGGTTACTTTAAAACTTTGACCAGAATTGTTTCTTTATTGTACGTCAAAGGACCGATTCCTTTTTGTCGTGATCTGAAAACAAGATGATGACTATATGTTTCTATAGAAAAGACTAATTTCCTCTTATACTGGATTTTAACATTTCTTAAATTGTAAAGCGTGAACTCACTTCAAACAAGACCTTCAAACAAGATTGCGCCTTCATGACAGGTCTTTATAGAGGACAATGCCTGCTAAGCCAAATACAGTCATGACAGTGGGTTTCAATGTTCTTGCGTCTACATTATTAACATGGTAAACTGGAAGGCACCGTCATGACCATCAGTTCAATAATGTATGTGCAAACTCTTTAAAAAGCACTGTTGTGACTGTGTTTAGACTGTTTAGAATGTCTTTATGGAAAGGGGACACATTTCAGTCAGAGACCAAGAAAAAAAAGGAAATTTGATGAGGAAGGTATTTGCCAAAAATATTGAGATAACATAACATATATCTATTAAGAGTACATATAAAAATGATGATCACTATATTATCTATGTACAAAAAAACAATATACAAAAATACTTGGCTAAATGTTTTGAGGTTTTAAACCACCAGGGTACTGCTAGTTCTAGACATAATTGGTTTAATATGATTGCGTAAAACAATAGTTTATCATCTTTAAAAATTTAGACATACAGCTCATGGGACCGTCTCCAAACAATCATATTATACAAAGTCATTTTGTGTTACGTTCTTGCTACACAATACAGACAATTCATTAAGACTTCAAAAGAGGAAATGCAAACATAATTAAGCTAAAGGTTTCATAACAATGTACAAGAAACATTTATTGTACCAACAGACGATCCAAACATACAAGCTATAACCCGAGGATATAGCCACAACTAAACATTGTCCCTGTGTTTCGTAATTGATCTACGTATACAACGGCACATGTTTTCAATTCACCTGAAAATGAAAAACATATTTTCTATTTCATAAATTATGCTAACAACATGATTTGAAGGGAAAAAAAGTTGACGTTTGAAGGACGTGGTTTTATTATGACTGATTTTACCAAGTGGACCAATTTTCAAAGGACAGTGTTATATTTTTCTCACAACCACTTATCATGGGTTCTAAAACTCGTGTATTTTGTCGTGATACAATAATATCTCTTTATTCTTGATCTGTTAAACAAAGAGACCATATGGTAAACACGCATCTCTTGCACGACTTCACTTGAGAATCCAGGGCACAGAGACTCCTTTTTCCGTATTAAAACCAATTTCAATTGATTTTAATCCAAAACAGTCTGGCTGCACATCACGGTGTCAGGAATTATCTGATTTAAGTCCAAGAACAAAACTAAATTATTTAGAATGCCGGCACACGCAATACTAGAAAAGCCTCTAAAAAGAACCATGTCATGTAGGAGATGTAAAGAAGGGATCTAATTAAAACTTTAGTTCAATAAACACAAATGTATTTATATATACACCTTTTATCTTCTCTAGAGAAAATTGTCATTATAGTCATTTTTACTTTATTTCGGACAAAGAGGGGCATTTTCCCCACCTCTGGACACCTATCCATAGGCATTAAAAGAATATTAGAAATGGAAAAAATGGGTGTTCCCATCCTAAATAAAAAATGTATTTTTGTTTTCATATTTCTGGAGGTTTATCTTTGTCTACAGTAGAACTGTGGTTGTCTTTATATCAGTTTGCATCTTTTGTAAGTTTTAACTGAATCTTTTTAGGTAACCAACAATTTTTAACCTATTTTTTTGTGTTTTAAAGGGAAATTTTTATGATTCACATACAGCATGTCATTTTAAACATCTTTCCAATTAACTGTTATCTCATTTGCTTTTTTCTCTTGCTATCCTTTGTTGAAAACAGGAACAGCAAAACACAGCTGAGAGATAGCTGCTGATTGGTGGCTGCACATATAAGCCTCTGGCTTAATTGTTCTGTTCAGCTAGCTCCCAGTAGTGCAATTGCAGTTCTTAAACAAAGATTACCAAAAGAACAAAAAAGTAAATTAGACAGTTGTTTAAAATTGTATGTTGTGTCTGGACCATGAAAGGAAAACATTTGTGTTTCATGTCACTTTAATAGGCATGTGTGATCAAATGTTTTAAGTTTAATGTCCCTTTAATGTGCACTTTTTTCCTATAACGGGACAATACCTTCTAAAATTTATTCTTAAAGGGACAGTAAAGGCAAAATTAAGCTTTCATGATTCAGATATAGCATGCATATTATCAAATTTGCTTTGTTCTCTTGGCATACTTTGTTGAAGAGCAGGTTTAGGAGGAGCAATAAAGTACTAGGAACTAGTTGATCACATCTGGAGAGAAAATGACAAGAGGCATTTGTGTGCATCCACCAATCACCAGCTAGCTCCCAGTAGTGCATTGCTGCTTCTGAGTCTACCAAGGTATGGTTTTCAACAAAGGATATCACAGAGAGAAAAATAAATGTAATCATATAATTACATTAAAAAGGCAATTAAAATTGCATGCACTATCTGAATCATAAAAGTTGATAATTGATCATTCTAACATTAAAATTAAAATATACACAATTGAAATGTATTTTTTTTTTTCACAGTGACAAGATTATTAGGGCAAACATTAAGAAAATAATAAGAAAAAACTAGAGAGCTAAAAATTTGCAAGCTGTTAGAGAAAGCACCATTACCTGTTAATACCATTACCAATGACCAGTATAAAGAGGCTTAGCCTTGCAACAGTAAAAGTAGTGCAACTCTAAACACAGCCAATATATATTAAAGCTCAGTACAGTTTAAACAATTAACAGGGTTGTCAACTCAGGATACCGCCTGATGCGCATTTCGCCGACAAACGGCTTTGACAAAGCCGTTTGTTGGCGAAATGCACATCAGGCGGTGTTTACAAGCAACCAATGTTTGCCCATAAACCGTGCATGAAAAAATCACTTCTGTAGATTAACTATATTTCAGTCTGAGATCTGTTTTATTACTACTAGATTGATAAAGCAAAAATACAAAGTCTGTTGAGAGAGTCTTGACCTGTTCCAGTTCAGTAGCAAGTTACACTATTCACTGTGCCGTTTAGATAGTTATCAATTGTTTTTGCAGTTTCTACTTTATAATGAAATCACATACAGAATCAAGCCCTTGGTACAGCATAGACACATATGATATGCATTAACAAACAAGCTCTCTAGGCAAATCATCTAAAGTTGACATTTTTGTTAAAAAAAAAATCAGTTTTCATTTTTCAGTTAAACGTTTTTTTTTCAATCTGCATTACAAAGATGCTGTGATCTCTTTCTATTTGAATAATGTATTGAGGATACAAAACATGGTTGATTTGTAATCTTGCACGGATCAATGTGTATGTCTGACTGTCTAACCAGGAAACACCAGGTATTTCTGAGTAGATATTTAAAGAAAAAGAAAAAAACTGAAATATGCTGTTTGTATAAGTATTCATATTTAATCAAGTCTCCTTTCGCAGCTTTAAGTCTAGTTTTTTCACATTGGCTGGGAGTAATGTGGTAATGATTGCACAATCGTCTTAACAGATTTGCTCATGTGGTTCAAGTTAGTTGGGTGGTGCTTGTGGACTGCAATTGTCAAATAGGATTAAAAGGACTTGACACACAATTCCTTTCTTTTATGATTTAGACAGAGCATGCAATTTAAAACAACGTTCCAATTTACTTATTTTATTATTTTTGCTTTGTTGTCTTGGTATCTTTTATTGAAGGAGAAACAATGCATTACTAGGAGCAAGCTGAACACATTGGTAAACCAATGACAAGAGGCATATGTGCAGCAACCAATCAGAAGCTAACACCCAGCTCCGTAGCCTACCCTGGTATCCTTTTCAACAAAGAATGCCAAGAGAACAAAGCAAATTAGATAATAAAATTACGTTGTAAATCATATGCTCTATGTGAATTATGAAAGAGAAATTTTAGGGTTTCATGCCCCTTTAAGATGAGGACTTTGACTGTGCCATAGTAGGATATTCACGTTTTTGCCTATTAGCCATTCCAAAGTTTACCATAAGGTGACATTTCTCCCAAGCTTCAGCTTTTTTACGCAGACTAAAGGGTTCCCCTGCATTATAGTCCTTTATTTTGCTTAATCTATTCTTCCTTCATTTTTTTATAAAATTCCCAGGCCCTGTTGATGTAAAGCCCCCCACAGCATACTGCTGGCACCACCATACGTCACTGTAGGGATAGTGTTTGTTGAGGTATGGGCAGCATATTTCTTGCACCACACACAGAGTTTTGAATTTTAGCCAAAAAGATATATCTTGGTCTTACTCAGATCACAAAACCTTTTCCCATATCTTAGCCAAGCCAAGTCAGTCTAATTTCATATGGCTGATTTTGAATAATGGCTTCTTTCTTGACACACTCCCATACAGGCCAGTTAGATGCAGAGCTCTTGAAATCGTTGACTGGTGCACATATACTTCATTGTATATCTACGTGGCTCATTTAAAATGGCAGATGGTCTCTTCTTGGCTTCCCCACAAGTCTTCTCCTTGCTTAATCTCTTGAGTTGAGGACAACTTTTTTTTTCTGCAATGTCTGTGTTACTTTGAAACCTGTGTATAGCTGGGGCAGTTTGAGTAATCTATCTCTTACTGCTGTAAAATGTCCTTTATTCCTCAATGTCTCAGCTTTCCTTTAGATCTGCAGCCTGATCAATGATCCTTATCCAGTGTGATACTTCCATCCAGAGAAACATCTCTTTAATTTAACATCTCACAAGTAGAGGCCAATTGTTAGATGATTGTTTTGTCATTAGGGCATTTTTTTTTCCAGCTGTGTAAACATGGGGATTCCAAAGCAGAGAGATTGAATATTTTTGCAAACTGAAAATGTTTGCATAATTGTTTAACATAAAAACAATTTCACCTTAAAGATTTGAGATTAAATGCTTTCAGATAAAGTATCACATAGATGTTCACTATTTATACTGATTTTCAGTAAAATGTGAGAAATGCTCTAGGGTCTAAATACTTTTGCAAGGCACTGTAAAATTAATTTGACCTCATCATCATAATTTTTTCTTCATTATTTTTAGCAAACAATTTATGAGGATATATTTCATGCACACGCCCTTGTGACATTGTAAACTAAGTCTTCTGCATACTTTGTAACTTTAACAGGAGTGAATGTGTAAGTGCTGTTAAGAGCTTGGCTTTCACTCCATTTAAAGTGCTGAATTAGTAAAGAAATATTTCCATGTGTACAATCTGTGAGGTCCAGTTTTATGCTCCATAACAGAGCAGAGCGTGGAATTTAAAAATGTATCTCTTTCCAGTCGTAATTTATTAGGTAAAAGGTTTGATGTCAATTAGAAAATGGCCTTCCCAGCTGGAAAATAAAGTTCACCATCAGAAACTATTTTTTTTGTTTTTTTATTACAAGTTTCTGATCTCCACAGCCAACTAAATACTTGAATCAAATACTTAAACTACTGGCTGAATATCCGTGTCTGATGAAACAGTTTGTAACTGTGAAACGCGTAGTATAGCTTTGTTGTAATAAATGAGAACGCAGTCTTAACATTAACATTCTACTGTTTATGGAATGTCTTTTGGATGCCTCTATGAATTTCTGAGGTCTTTGTTCTGGATGACAGCAATTGGGACTTTAGAATCATTTTTGAGAGCTTTTGCTCATTTATTTTAAGTGCAATTGCCTTTGGAAGTAGCAGATTCCTGTAGATCATACACTAAGGTTTATCCCCTTCTGCATTTTTGTTAGCCTTCCATTTAGGAACCGAGTGCTCAAAGTATATGGGAAGTAGGGATGGGCAAATGTTTTGCAAAATTCGAAAAAATGAAACTAATTTTAACACAATTGTTTCAAATTTTGAATGTATGTACAACATTCTAAAATTTGTTTAATGTAATGCTATCTTTAAATGTAATATTTGATTCAAATTTTTCTAATTTGAACATTGCATAATTTAAATTGAATGATGCAATATTTAAAATTTTATACATTTAAATTGATATATTTGTAATAGTATGTCTAATGCTTTCTTTAAATATAATATTACAATTATGCAATATTCAAAATAAAAAAAATTGAATCAATATATTTGTAAGTAGTATTTCTAATACTCAGTTTAACTGTAACATTCAAATTATGCAATATTCTCAATTGATAAGATTTGTACCAGTTTACTAAATTTCCTACCACATGAACTATTGAACTTCTGAATAGTATTGTTAAATTGAATGTTACAATCAAAATTTTTAATCTGGATATTCGATCTAAAATATGAACATTCAAAAAGGAAAGTAGCATTTGAAAATTAGAAATAACATTCAATTACGGATTAATGGAATTTTTTTGTAATATCAGCATTTGATTTTCCAAAACAAATATCCATAGGACTATTTTTTCTGCCAAGCAAATTACACTTTTACCACCTTCGTCCATCTCTAATAGGAAGCCTCACTTATTAATTGCGATCTGACACTACCTTAGAGAGAAACCCCATCTTAGTACGAAGGACCGTCTTATCAGCATGAGAAATAAGGTAAGGGAAATCACACTGCAGAGCCGAAAGTTCGGAAACTCTGCGAGCAGAGAAAATAGCAAGAAGAAGCAAAACCTTCCAAGATAGTAATTTAATATTAACAGAATGCATTGGCTCAAATGGAGTCTGCTGCAAAACTCTAAGAACAAGGTTAAGACTCCAAGGAGGAGCAACAGATTTAAACTCAGGCCTGATTCTGACCAAGGCCTGAACAATAGACTAAACATTTGGCAGAACTGCCAGACATTTATGCAAAAGAATAGACAAAGCAGAAATCTGACACTTTAAACTACTGACTGACAAACCCATCTCCAGGCCCTCCTGAAGAAAAGCCAAAATTTGAGGAACCCTTACTTTGTTCCAAGAAAAACCTTTTGAATCACACCAATAAAGGTATTTACACCATACCCTATGGTAAATTCTGTGAGTAACCGGTTTACGAGCCTGAAGCATAGTATCTATGACTTTCTCAGAGAAGCCACGTCTAGCCAAACTTAGACGTTCAATCTCCAAGCAGTCAGCTTCAGAGAAACCAGATTTAGATTTAGAAAGGGACCATGAAATAGAAGGTCCTTCCTGAAAGGTAACCTCCACGGCGGAAGAGATGACCGTCTCCAGATCCGCGAACCAGCTCCTGCGAGGCCATGCAGGAGCTATAAGAATCACAGAAGCTCTCTCCTGTTTGATGTGAGCAATTACTCATGGAAGCAACGCAAACAGAGGAAACAGGTATGCTAGATTGAAGCTCCAAGGAACCGCTAGAGATTCTACCAGAGTGGCTTGAGGATCTCTTGACCTTGAACTGTACTTTGGAAGCTTGGCATTTTGACGAGACACCATCAGATCCAACTCTGGAACCCCCCACCTGAGAGTTATCATTGTGGAAAACCTCTGGGTTGAGAGCCCACTCTCCGGGATAAAAAGTCTGCCTTCTTAGAAAATCCGCCTCCCAGTTGTCCACCCCTGGTATGTGGATGGCAGGAAGAAGGGAATTGTGAGACTCCGCCTACTGGAGAATGTGAGACACCTCCTTCATTGCCAAGGAACTCCGAGTTCCTCCCTGGTGACTGATGTAGGCCACCGATAAGATGTTTAGTGGAAGAAACGACTCCTCTGGAGTCCACAGACCCTGTGTCTTTAAGAAACACCAAACTGCTACCCAGCCTAACAGGCTGGCGTCTGTGGTCACAATCACCCAGGAAGGCCTCAGGAAGCATGTGCCCTGAGACAGATGGGCCTGTGAAACCCATCATGAGAGTTAGATTCTTGTTGGGGAATCCAAATTGATATTCTGTGAGAGATCTGAGTGGTCATCATTCCATTGACTGAGCACGCATAGCTGCAGAGGTTTCAGAGGGAACTGAACAAAAGGAATGATGTCCATGGAGGCAACCATCAGTCCAATCACCGCCATGCATTGAGCCCCAGATGGACGAATAGCAGACTGGAGAGACAGGCAAAAAACATGAAGCTTGGATTTTCTGACATCCGTCAGAAAGATCTTCATGGACAGGGAATCTATGATTGTTCCCAAGAAACAAACCCTTAACTGGAACAAGGGAACTCTTTCCTAGATTCATTTTCTACCTGTGGGAACATAGAATAGACAACAACATCTCGGTATGAGATCTTGCTAGATGAAAAGAGATAAGGCGCCACAGCAATACCCTGGGACCTCACCACTGCCAGAAGAGCCCCCAGAACCTTTGTAAAAATTCTGGTAGCTGTAGCAAGGCCAAAAGGAAGGGCAACAAACTGGAAATGTTTGTCCAGGAAGTCAAACCTTAGATACTGGTAATGATCCCTGTGAATATGAACATGAAGATACGCGTCCTTCAGATCTATGGTTGTCATGAACGGACCCGTTTGGACCAAAGGAAGAATAGAACGGATGGTCTCCATCTTGAAGTATGGAACCCTGAGGAATTGATTGATACACTTTAAGTCCAGAATGGGACAAAAAGTTCCCTCCTTCTTGGGAACTGCAAATAGATTTGAATAGGATTCTAGACCCTGTTCCTCTAGAGGAACTGGAACAATCACTCCCAGGGATGCTAAGTCCATTACGCAGTTTAAGAAGGTCTCTCTCTTTATCTGATTTGCAGATAACCTTGAAAGGTGGAACCTGCCCCTGGGAGGACAAGATTTGAATCCTATTCTGTAACCGTGGGATACTTTATCTATGGCCCAAGGATCTGGAATATCGCGTATCCAAGCCTGCTGAAAAAAAGAATGCCTGCCCCCCACTTGATCCACTACAGGATCGGGGATGGCCCCTTCATGTTGATTTAGAATCAAGGTAAGGCTTCTTAGCTTCCTTCCCCCTATTCCAAGGCTGACTGGACCTCCAAGAAGACTTGGATTGATCCAATTTGGAAGAGGAAGACTTCTGTCCCTTAGGTCTATTCTTTTTATCCTGAGGTAGGAAAGAACCCTTTCCACCTGTAATGTCAGAAATAATGTCTGCCAGACCTGGTCCAAACAAGGTTTTACCCTTATAAGGCAGAGATAAAAGTTTGGACTTGGATGTAACATCTGCAGACCAAGATTTGAACCAGAGAGCGCTGCAAGCTAAAACAGTAAAACCAGAAATCTTAGCACCCAACCTAAGAATTTGCATGTTGGCATCCCAAATAAAGGTATTGGCTAGCTTGAGAGCATTGATCCTGTCTTGGATCTCCTCTATAGTAGTCTCTTCTAGGATAAGATTAGATAAATAATCGCACCAATAAGATGCTGCCCCTGCAACTGTAGCAATACTACAGGTTGACACTGTAATCCCTGATGAATGTACATCTTCTTCAAAAAAGCCTCAAGCTTCCATGGGATCCTTGAAAGAACAACTATCTTCCATAGGAATAGTAGTTCTCTTAGCCAGAGTTCCCTCTACCTTGGGCACTGTGCGCCACGACTCACGAATAGAGTCAGCAACAGGAAACATCTTTTTAAAAACAGGGGACAGGGAAAAAGGAATGTCTGGTTTATCCCATTCCTGAGTTATAATATCTGCCATACGGTCTGGAACTGAAAATACTTCCACAGATGAGGGTACATCATATACTCTATTAAGCTTACTAGACCACTTTGGATTCTCTGCAACAGATTCGGATTCTTCCAAAGTAGCAAGAACCTCCTTTAAAAGTACTTGAAGGTGTTCTAACTTAAATCTGAAATTAATCTCCTCTGAATCTGCAGAATTTGTCACTACAGTAGCAGAATCTGACAATTCTCCATCAGAAGCCACTGAAGAATCATCCTCATCAGATAATTGAGACAAACTAACTAACACAGCGTTAGCAGAGTCAGCCATACTAACATCAACATGTTCAGATGTCCTCTTATATTTACCAGAAACCTTTGTAAAAGCTGATAAAGCTGCAGAAACAGCAGAAGTAATCTGTGCAAAGAAATCCCAAGGTAAAAAACACCCCTGGAGGTTGAGAAGAACTGCATGTAAATAAACTGTTAAACTGTGTGTATGAGAATGTTAGTGTGTGTAACTGTGTGGTTAGAGTGTGTGTGTGAGAGACCGTTAGTGTGTGTGACTGTGTGTTAGAGTGTTTGAGAGAGTGTGAGCATGTGTAAAAGTGTGTGTGTGTGAGAACGTTAGTGTGTGTTAGAGTGTGTGTGAGAGTGTGAGCATGGGTAAAGGTGTGTGTGTGACTGTGTGTGAAAGTCTGTGTGAGAGAGAGCGTTAGTGTGTGAGTTTGTGAGAGAGTGTGAGCATGTATAAAATTGTGAGTGAGTGAGAGAGTGTGTAAAAGTGTGAATATCTATGTGTGAGTGTGTGCCTATGTGCTATTATATATACTGTGCAACCGTAAACCAAGAGGACGGGAGAAGTAAATTGTAAAAAGTTTTTACAGCAGTGCATACTCTATCTGAATGCTGATAGTTGAATTTTGACTCCCAGTTAGCAGCTTAAACACATATGTGCAAGAGGAGGAGGTGAGCATGCCAGCATATTAATTGTGTTGGTATATACAGTAAAAACACTTACAAAACCGAGTACAGATACTTTTAATTCAAAAATCAATACCAAACAATGCTAGCCATTATCTAGGCTTTTTTTCTCTCATTAGACTCTCCACAGATGTTTGATCCATATTTACAGTTCATTCCAGTAAAAATAAATAACATTCTATCCATGCAGTGCAGAATAAATAGTTCCTGCCAAAAGGAGAACTAAAGAGTCTTTTTTTATATATATATATATATAAAAACATTCTTATATGTCAAAACAAGAGAAAGTTATGCTATAAAACCGAATACATAATTTAAAGACACAGTAAATGTAATTCCCTATAAAACTAAAAGCATGCAGTGTACTTTCGCTATTTTGCCTAACTTTCTATAAATGAAATCATGGTTTGTCCACTGCTCCCCGAGGGGCTGGAGTGCATGCTACAGAATTTAGTACTGTATCCCTGCAACATGCTACAGGAAGTTTGCTTGAGTGCAGAATATTGTTTATATCCATCCTAAATTGGCCACAGCAAAGGAGGTACTATAAGAATACTCCAAGGTCTTTTTAAAGGGCTATGGGCTTTAATAGAGTGGAAAATGTGCCAACAATATGACTACTAAAATGTTATTACAACATTTATATTTGTATACATCTATTTTACAATTCAACACTTAAAGGATCAGTACTTGACAAATATATTTTTTAAAAGCTAACTATAAGTGTTCTTATTTTTAGCAGTTAGTACTTACCTCCTTCCGTGTAGCTGGCAATCACTCTTCAACATTTTGTTTTCTTACTTGATGCGGCTATACCACCCTCGCTATTGAACGTAATGGTAGTACTCTCTCCTGTACTTAGGGTTGCCAGGTGTCCAGCATTTAACTGGACAGCCTGGTATTTTAGCAATAAAATGTATACGAAAATACCGGACACTTAAATGTCCAGTATTTTTAAAGTCACCAAAAAGGCAGCGAAATGTAAAGGGCCTCTATGTATTACAAATATAGCCCAACAAGTAGTAACACTGTACATGTTCTATTAAATGTTTTACAGCCAACTACAGGGGTGTTTTTACGATTGACTTATTTGTAAAAAAATAAACATGGTGGGATCAAGGGTGTCACAAATTAGCACACAAAGTACCTTAATCTCTTAATTCCAACCCATTGCTTGTGCCTTACGTATAATATAGGTTTAAATAACCCCACAAACTGGAAAATGCTAGTCAAACAAGCCTAATTACATACAGCACTGTTTCATCCTGTTTGGTAGCTCAACAGCTTTTAAGCTTTTGTAGTGACATAGTGTGACCTCACCTACCACCCATGCCATCATCTATAGGTTTTCCGGTATTTTATGAAGCACCGCTGGTAACCATACCTGTACTAGCTACTGCCATGCAGATGCCAAGGGGCAATCAACCCTTATAGTCAAAAGTGAGGTTGGTACAGCTAGAAACCATTATAGATAGTACCTTAATAAGAAGTTTTTTTTTACAAGCTGTGCGTTACATATATTCATATGCAGTAACTATATAAGCTATTGTTTACAGTCCCTTTAATTGCTAATATATACTATGTATATGCATATAATGACTATATCCCTTTTACAGTCACATTCCTATGTACAAATAGATACATAGCATTATGGAGTGACAGTCTTGTAACTGAATACTTGGCACATGCAAGCAACTTTCAAAAGATCAAAGGATATACAAGAAGGCTATTTTTACAGGAGATAAACTTGGAATTTGTACAAGGGAATCGAGAAGATTCTTTATGCTTAGTCTCTCAATCCAGAAAAACATTTTTACAAGCTGGAAACACTTAAATGGACAGGACCCCCCCAAAAAATGTTTAACGATTTGGATATAACATACAATTTTGAAATACTTTCCAATTTACTTCTACTATAGAATTTGCTTCAATCTATTGATATTTGCTGAAGGAACAACATTGCACTACTTAGCCAATCATAGACAAATGTTTCCAGGCACCAATCAGCAGCTAACGAGGAATATCAAGAGAACAAAAAATGAAAATAGAAGTGAATTTAAAAGTGTCTTAAAATGACATGCTCTATCTAAATTTTTAATTGAAAATTAAAAAATAATTGCAAAGGATTCTAAGTCTAATAAAATGTTCTTTAAGTACAAAAATAGCAAAAAAATCTAAGAAGGAATTTAGCACTGTTATAGACAAACCTCTACTCTTAATTTTTCAAGACTCATTATCCTTAGGCATGGTACACCAGGATTGGCGTAAAGCTGATTAGGTGCCACTATTCAAAAAGGGAAGCAGGGATGATCCAGGAAACTATTGACCAGTTAGTCTGACATCAATAGTGGGGAAGATATTTGAAGGGATTATAAAGGATTATATTGATGAGCACATTCGTGTAAACAAGATTGAGTTCAAATCAGCATGGTTTTATGAGAAATAGATTATGTCAAACTAATCTAATTAGATTCTATGAGGAAGGAAGTAAAATAGATAAAGGGGAATCAGTTGATGTGATATACTTAGATTTTGCAAAGGCATTTGATACAGTGCCACATGAGAGATTAATACATACAATTAAGGGACTGGGAATAGCTGAACATGTTAGCTCATGTTCAGCAATGAGTATAAGTGAATGGATCATACTCAGATTAGTGGAATCCCACAGGGATCAGTACTGGGCCCTGTTCTTTTTAATATTTTTATAAATTACTTGGAGTAAGGATTAAATAGCGACACCTCTATTTTTGCAGATGATAGTAAAGTCATTAGGTCATAGCAGGATGAACTTTCGTTACAAAGGGATCTGCAAAAATTAGAAGTATGGGCAGGTAAATGGAAAATGTGATTTAATACAGGAAAATGCAAGGTTCTACATTTTGGAAGTAAAAATAAGCAGGCAACGTATTATTTGAATTGGACAAGACTTAGCCAAACAGAGGAGGAAAGGGATTTGGGAGTAGTAATAGATAACAAGCTAAAGATGGGTGCACAATGCAGGACAGCGGCTACAAAGGCTAATAAGATACTAGCATGTATTAAAAGAGGCATTGATTCAAGGGAGGAAAGCATAATTCTGTCACTATATAAATCCCTGATAAGACCTCGCCTTGAGTATGGAGTGATGTTCTGGGGACCGATCGCAAAAAAAGATATTGCAGAACTAGAAAAAGTTCAGAGAAGGGCCACAAAGCTAATAAGGAGAGGCTAGCCAAACTGGGTCTGATTTCTTTAGAAAAAAGAGGTGACATGATTACTTTATATAATTATAGTCAAGGCCCATATACAGAGATGGCATAAACTCTGTTTATTCCAAGAAAATTGGTCACAATTTAAGGTTGGAGGAAAGGAATTTTAATTTCCTGCAACAGAAACTTTTTTTCACTGTAAGAGCAATAAAATTGTAGAACTTATTACCAAAGGAGGTAGTGAATGCCAATACCCTAGATACATTTAAAAATTGTTTGGATATATTACTGACTAGAAACAATATTCATGGATATGATTGCTAGTATTAAATGGGTCACCTTTTAGTGGGATTATTTAAGCTTAACTGGAGCTTTTTGTAAGTATTTTAGATTTGTATAGGTTGAACTCGATGGACTTCGGTCTTTTTTTCAACCTCATCTACTATGTTACTATGTTTATGTGTGAATCATGCGAGTTTAATTTTGACTTTCTTGTCTCTTTAACCAAAATATGTCGTAGGGAAACATACAGTAAACTACTTACAAATGTCTGATGTATGAAAATAATGTGAGACTTAAAGGGACAGTGTATTGTAAAATAGTTTTTCCCTTAATGTGTTTCCAATGAATTGTTATTCCAGAAGCAGAGTATCAAATCTATGAAAAAATGCTCATTTAGGTTAATTTTTTTAAATTTAATGATTATTTTTTTTATACATGGTCAATTAAAATGGGCTGAACTTGCAGGGATATCAGATTTCTTTATTTTATCACTTTATGTACACACAAATTCTTAATTATCTTATATCTGTCTGTAAACAAAACTTAAATACTTAGAGAGAACAACTGAAAATTAATATTACTTATCTCTCATACTCCCACTTGTAGTTTAAACTCTTTTGCTAGCTTTATTTACATAGCTTTTCTGTAATGAATTTTCAGTATAGATGGGAATACAAAAGGCAAAATCAGTTATTTTAAATGCCAAAATAAAGGTAACATTTGTAAACAATCTCATATAGTCCAGGAGGTAAAATGGATAATAGGGAACAAATTAATATGGGTACAGTGTCCCTTTAATTACAACTACTACACTTATATTTTAGTGTATGTTTCATTTTGCTACCAAATCAATAAATAAAAACTGTATTTATTAGGGGTGCATTATTGCTCAAGCATGTTAGGTATGCTTAGCCTGGGAGAATTTAAAGGTGCAGCAAATGCTTTGTGGTATGCCACCTTGCAGACTCTCTCATTTTGTTTCTATGGTGACCAGCCCATGTCACATGATTCACTACACATACCCTGGTGGTCTTGCACCCCTGCCCTTTTAACATACCATAATATTACCCTCTGGTCAGCCATTTCCTTTTATGGGTCAGGAAGAGTTTAATAATTTCATGCATGAGTGGAATTTTGAGTAATGTTACTCAGAAAGTTATTATAGCACAGAAAAGTCATAAAATGATAAATCTACACTGGAGATTGGGGAATCAACAAATTAAAAAAAAAACTCAGGAGCAAAGCAGTTTGGATATGAAAAAAAGACTTGGAAGAATTTGAGTCCAAAGTTATAAACTAGAGGACGTAGGTTCTAGAGCACTGGTTTCCAAAGTGTGAGGTGGGCCTCCCCAGGGGGAGAATGTAAGGTGGTGCACAGGAACACTGACACTTTGAACTAATCCTATGGAAACCACAAGTAGCAGCTGATTTGGTAAAACACAGTGGGACGACAATGTAATAAGGTGTAATAAGGCAAATGACAGGATGTAGGTGGAAGAAAGGAGCTGAGGTCAAAATCGCTCAGAGACCGCATTGTATTTGTTGTCTTGTATTTAACACAGGAGTAACAAAGTGCAAATTGAAACGTGAGTGAAGCTCTTTTGGTTGAGCAGAATCAGCTCTTGAGAGCTGTGTGTGAACCCTGGGTCAGAGGTAAATCCCCCAAATGTAAACTAAGAATAAATATTACAAATGTCTTTAAAGAAAAAAAATTAACATCTATTATGGGGGTAGGCAATGTCTTGTAAATTTTGTTAGAGAGTAGGCCCACTGCCTACGACTTTGAAAACCCCTGTTCTAAAGTAATTTGTGGATGCACTATTTTAGAGAAAGTGTGGTAGCTACAAACACAGCAAGGCAATTAAAAAATGCCTAATTATATATATATATATATATATACACATATATATATATATATTGTTGCAAAAAGTATAAAAAACTATGGGCTCTAAGGCTCATAGTAAGATCCCTGTATCCGGCACCAGAGTTTGTGGTTATATCTCACTAACTAGTAATTCATCAGAAAAGTGGTTTACCCTGTTAATTCCCAAATAACTGTGATCACAAAATGTAATAAGTATTTTTACTCCAGAAAACCTATCATACACAGAAAAATAGATTTAAACAGTGCACATATGATTAGATTACTGCCAACAGAACCTAAAGGAATATATATATAAAATAATTAATTATCGAACGTGGGCTCACTTTACAGCTAATAGTATCTTGAAATCTGAAACATTATGACAGTTCTATTGTTTGAAAAACAGTTCCTTATTTGTTTCAAAATGATTTACAGCTGTATCCAAAACTGAATCCAACAGCTATATCCAATTCCATGAATCCAGCAATAAATATAAAGTCACTTTAATATATTTGGGGCACTTGTAAAACGTCCATGACTTAGCAGATTATGAGGGGGACTTATCGCTCATGGAATCTGTGAAACTTGACTATGTGCAGTAGTTACTTCTTTCAATAGTGTAAGTTCATCAACAACAATATATGCTGCAGTTAAGAGTACGTGACACCCCAAGGGATTATGGCCGAACTCTTTGAGAACGTCTACCTCGCTAGGTTATCAATTGAACTCCATTACAGCTATCTCTTTTAAATTTACCTTGATTGTAGTTTGTGCAATCTCAGCTCACCTTTCTCCCCTTTGGGGAATATTACACTTGACGATCTTGTATTACCTCTATTGCAAGGTGTTTTTCCGATCCTACCCTGAGCGTGCCTTTTTCTGCTCCACTGTTTTAGGTCCGGTTCAGCGTGTAGAGCCACTATATTTTGTTTATGGTGTGAGTGTGTGTAGGGCAGTGTGCATGTGTAGTGCAGTGTGTGTATTTGTAGTGGGACTCAAAAAGCGATGCCTCCCCAAATATCTGCCTCCCTAGGCAAGTGCCTTGTTTGCCTAGGCCATTATACACCACTGCCATTCAGCTCTGACAAAATAACATTAGTGGTGTGGAGTAGGAAAAGTCTGTCCACTCCGTAACTAAGGCTATTGAGACCCCCCCCTCCCAACATTCCACTTGGAATGTTCAGCTTTTTCTGAATTAATAGATAAGGCTGTGGGCAGAAGCAGAGAACAATGGCTGTACCTAAGAAAATCATATGCTACAGAGTGCAAGGAATATTAATTCAGCGCTGCCGGTTACATTTGAGAAAACACACTGTAGATTGTCATTACAAGAACTCACTTCCCTCCATGAAATCTAAAGTGATGGATTCATTTTCCATGAGCAACAGCTTGTGCACTCAGTACTCTAAACAAGCTTGATTGCTAAATGAAAGAAAGAAAAGCAAATATCCCCAAGAACTGAGACATACTTTGGCATGGCTTTTAGCAGAATGACCTTAAACCTTTTGTCTGACTGCATAGAACAGATGTACAGCTTTTACACAAGACAATTCTTTCTCTACAAGATCACTTTTAGCCTTGCCTATGAAAAGATTTATGATCAAGTCATATTAGGACAAAGGGTTGTGCAAGTTGAAAATGTTAATTTAACATATTAAAATATATAAATTATTGTCAAAAACAAAGAAATGTTCTCAGGTTGCTATATGGGAAAGGCAAATATATCTTAAAGGGACATGACACTTTTTTCTTTTCTTTTATAATTGAGATAGAGAATACCATTTTAAACAACTTTCCAATTTACTTCTATTGTCACATTTGCTTCATTCTCTTGGTATCTTTTGTTGAAGAAGCAGCAATGCACTATTGGGAGCTAGCTGAACACATCAAGTGAGCTAAAGAAAAAGAGACATACATGTACAGTTACCAATCAGCAGCTAGCTCCCAGAAGTGCATTGCTGTTCTTGAGCCTGCTTTTCAACAAAAGATACTAACAAAATTAAAGGGACACTCAAAATTAAAGTTTAATTATTCAGATAGAGTATGCAATTTTAAACAACTTTCCAATTTACTTTCATTAACAAAATGTGCACAGTATTTTATATTTAAACTTTTTGAGTCACCAGCTCTTACTGAGCATGTGCAAGAATAAGTGTGTATGCATTTGTGAATGGCTGATAGCTGTCACATGGTAGGTGGATGCATTTGTGATTGGCTGATGGCTGTCACATGGTACAGGGGGAGTGGAAAAAGACATAAGTTTTAAAATTGTCAGAAATAAAAATCTCATTTTATATACTCATTTGAAGATCAGACTAAGTGCTATTGAATTGTCTTGTTATCTTACATTTGCTGATTATGCAAATCTACAGTGTTGACTGGTTCTTTAAAGGGACAGTATACACTCATTTTCATATAACTGCATGTAATAGACACTACTATAAAGAATAAGATGCACAGATACTGATATAAAAATCCAGTATAAAACTGTTTAAAAACGTACTTAGAAGCTTTCAGTTTAGCTCTATTGAAAAGGCAGTTGGAAAGCCCACTGCAAGTGGGAAATAAGACACTCCCCCCTCCCCCTTCTTTTGCATATGAAAAGACCCTTTACACAAACAGGAGCAAGCTGGAGAAGGTAGCTGACGGTATTCAAATAAAACTTTGGGGCTTGGTTAGGAGTCTGAAAATCAGAGCAATGATATTTAAAAATAAGCAAAATTATAAATTTTTAAAAAAAACAAACTTTATGGGCTTTATAAATAGATCATATACAAAACATTTATGCAAAGAAAAAATGAGTGTATAATGGCCCTTTAAGCAAATAAGATAATGGAAGTAAATTGGAAAGTTGTATAAAACTGAGTGTTCTATCTGAATCATGAAAGGAAAAGATGTTGGTTTCATGTCCCTTTAAACGTACTCAACTTTTTGCATTTCAAATATAGTTGTTAAAAAAAAACAAACAGCAGATTTATATAGTAACACGAAACACAGATTACTCTCACAAACAGACAACAACATAAAAAAATCTAACTGCATATATTAAAAATAAACCATTTCATTACATATTAGAAAAGGGTGTGTCTGTTACCATCTGGCACATGCACGTTTGGTCACTGGCATTCACTGCACATAGGGGCTGCCAACAGTGACTGCACTGTAACAAATTACCCCCTGTGCCAAACAGCACCTCAAGGTGGTAATCAAGCTTGTAACATAGTCATAGTTGGAAGTTAGGACTTACATTTTTGCAGTGTATTTTCATAATTTATTTTGCCCCTCTTTCATTTAAGTTAGCTCTGAAAATTTTGGATTTTCTAAGTGTCAGAACTTGAAATGCACCCTGCAGATTTCTCAAGGTTAACCCCACTACATCTCTATCCCTTATTAGCTTTGAATTATAACAATTGCAACACAATGCATTATTACTTTAGCTACCCTTGTTGTCTGCAGACTCACGCCCAGATTGGCTCTCCCGAATAAGGCAAATGGTGGAGTTTGGCTATTTTTTTTACATTAATTCTAAGGTTCTTATGATACTTTACAGATCACTTGTTAGGACTTATCTTGAGTATTGTGTGCAGTTCTGGAGGTCATTTTTACATTAATTGTAAGGTTCTTATGCTACTTTACAGATGCCTCATCTTGAGTATTGTGCAGTTCTGCAGGCCATGTCTCCAAGAGGATATAAACAGACCTTCTAACTATCCCTATTCCAACCATTCCTATTTGAGTAGGGCCAGTCCCTAATTCTGAGTTCTGTTCCTCTGAGACAGCCATACGTTCCGATTTGCAGAATTTCCCTTAGTCCTGCCCATAGACCTCCCAGACACACATATAAACCCCCCAGACATGCCTACTGGCTGACCAGATATACCATTATACAGCCCCATATACAAGTGACCCAGCCCCCTCTAGGCACAGCCCCACCCACAAAATGCCAATGTCTCCCTCAATCCTTTTGAGTCCCTAATACCGAGCTACAAAAGTTGAGAGGCATGAATAAATAAACTGAAATCTGTTCAAAGTTGGACTACTAAAATGTTACATGGTTTACAAAATAAAAAAATACAAAGAAAGTCTCAATTAACTAAATATATAGAGCTTAGAGGATAGAAGAGAAAAAGTGATATTATAGAAACTAACTAATGCATGTATGGTGCAAATATGATTACAATTGTAACTGATAGGCACTTATGACTTATTCCCCTTTTATATAATGAGTAAGGACTACAAAGCTAACAGAAATAGACACCAAAATGAGTGACTACTCCATAGACAGCTGCCTCTTTTACACACAGGTCTAATACTCTCATGGATTTTATTGCATTCAGGTTTTCTTTTGTTGGCGTAAAATCCACCCTGAACTAAAGCAGTTCCTTTAATGAGAAGCAAAGAGATAGTCTATCAACACTGAGTGCAGTCAATGTATATTTACTAATGTTACATTTTTCTTTCATGATTCAGATAGAGCATGCAATTTCAAGCAACTTTCTAATTTTCTCTTATTATCAAATTTTATTTGTTCTCTTGAAATCTTTAGTTAAAAAGCAGGAATGTAAAGCTTAGTTGACGGCCTATTTTAGGTTCAGCACCCTGGATAGCGCTTGATTATGTAGCCACCAATAAAGCAAGCGTAAAACCCAGGTTCTGAACCAAAAAATGGGTCGACTCCTAAGCTTTACATTCCTGCTTTTTAAATAAAGATAGCAAGAGAACGAAGAAAAATTGATAATAGGAGTAAATTAGAAAGTTGCTTAAAATCGCATGCTCTATCTGAATCATGAAAGAAAAAAAAAATGTGTTTTTAGTATCCCTTTAAGGTGTGAAGAAACTGTAGTGATTGGGACTTTCTTTTCTAATACTATATTGTTATCACTTTCTACTTTTGGTTTAAATGTATCATATACTTTGAATATTGAAAATGCTCTTGGATTAAAGCCTAAACAATCAGGGTACCATTATGACTATGAGTAAAGTCAATGTAACCATCTAGTAAATTGTAGTGAATGTCACACCTCAAGGAAAATGTTAAGAACATCCGATTCCCTCCCCCATAATATTAGTAGAAGTATTCTATATATGGCTTATTTTTATTTTACCTGTTGCATTGGAGAGTGCTAGAGACTCCATTGATCCTCTAGGAGTTTGTTCTGTAGGCGTCAATTTATCCGTAAATTTAAGTGCATTAATTGGATGCCTTGTTCGGCACTGTTGAGAATTCATGCCTTTTGCATCCTCAAATTTTGGAACTCTCAGGCTTGAGCGTGCTTCATTAAAACTGTGGTTGGAAACATCACTAAAACTTTCTTGCTGTCTTAACCTGCCTTGGTAATACTCATCCCGGCTATCTTGGGAGAAACTTTCACTGTGACCCATCATGGACAAACTTCTTTTCTGGTTGTTGTAATGTTTTGCCCACATATCTTGCTGAGCACCGGCTCCTTGGCCAGCATTGTAAGACGTTCTTATGTTACACTGACTGAGAAGTTGTAAAGGACTTTGTGACTGACTCCTCTCCATTTTATTACCATAATGGTAAAGTTCATCTCTGCTTCTCCACAACTGTTCTCTGTTGAGACTTGGGTTTTGACTTGATACACTTAGCAAATCCATCTGCAAAGAGAGAGGATCAACATCTGCAGAAAGTCTATTAGATGCCACATTCATTGGACCATGATTCATACTGTTGTCTTCCATCTTTGCTTTATTCTTGCCAATCTTTGCACTACGTCGGGTTTCTTTTGCTCTGGCGTTCTGAAAAGCAGAATCTGAGGAGTCTGACCCTGTTGGGTCATCTCCAGAACTGCATGCTCTAGAGCAAAATATTTGTCCCTGTTTGGGCAAAAACGGACGTCCAAGTAGAGATTTCTTACAATGCGCACAACAGAAGCAGCCTTCGGTTGCATGCCAGTGCTGACCATCATATGTCATCTGACCCTGGTCTATACCTGTGGGAGATAAAAAAGGGAGAAATCATAAATAAGAAACGGGTAAAGAAAATGAAATGTATTCAGAGAAACAAGCATTCTACAGTACATGTAAAGAGTTATTTACAACAGGAAGACCAGTTAGCAACATAATAATATGATGTGCATACGCAACTGTAAAGCTCTGCATATTATCATCATCATTTCCATTTAAAGGGACAGTAAAAGTCAAAATTAAAAAAGCTGGGAAATGGGTAATAAAGTTGTTATCTATCATATTAAACAAGAACAATTTTGTGGTTGACTGTCCCTTTAACTAAAAAGATGTATGTGGAATAACATTCTAAGTATAATATCCCTTCAATATATATATATATAGCTAAAAGGGTATCTAAATATCATTACAGATAAAACGTATGTTTAAACAACCCACTAAAAAAAAAAACAGGAAACAATGTAAAAGATACTTCCAAAAAAAAAACACAGATTGCAGAGTTTTTCTTAAAGGGACAGTCAAGTCCAAAAAAAACTTTCATGTTTCAAATAGGGCATGTAATTTTAAACAACTTTCCAATTTACTTTTATCACCAATTTTGCTTTGTTCTTTTAGTATTATTAGTTGAAAGTTAGACCTAGGAAGGCTCATATGATAATTTCTAAGCCCTTGAAGGCCGCCTCTAATCACATGTTTTTGTATTTGCTTTTCACAGCAGGGGGAGCTAGTTCAGGTAAACCCTATAGATAACAGTGTGAGCACGCCCGTGGATTGTGGCAGACACTGCACTAATTGGCTAATAGGAAAGTCAATCGATAATAAATAAAATGTCATGTGATCAGGGGGCTGTCATAAGATGCTTAGATACAAGTTAATCACAGAGGTAAAAAGTATATTTATATAACCGTGTTGGTTATGCAAAACTGGGGAATGGGTAATAAAGGGATTAACTATCTTTTAAAACAACAAAAATTCTGGTGTTGACTGTCCCTTTAAGGAAAAGTAAACAATGAAGGACACTGTTAAAATGACTGGAGGTGACAATTTTGAAATCTAAGGCATTGATGTTTACTGGGAACAGTACCAGATTAAAAGGTGTTTATAGTGTTGCTGTAAGTACAGGAAATGCCAAACACTCTGAGTGTTTTATGTATCTTTGTAAAAATCTGATTTCCCTATGAAAAGATCTGCATGAGAAGCTCACATGATCTATGGTTCTGAAACAGATTAGCTTCTGAATCTATTCACTATACCCATATTGTTGTACCTTATCTAAATTACAAGATAGCATCACTTTAAAGTGAAGGTAAACTTTGATGAATGAAAGCCCGTTTAAAAAAAAAAAAAAAATACTATTAAAACCAGGGGTACTTTCATTCATCAAAGTTTACAAAGCAGCCATTTTGATTAAAAACTTACCTTTGTTCTTCTCACAGCCAGAGCAGCTTCCCCCACCCGGAGATCCTCTCTTCACACGTCATCAATTACTAATCCAGCTTCCTCCAATCACGGCATGGCCTCAGGCAATGACTACCCTGGGGGGAAAGCCGTGATTGGAGGAAGCTGGATTAGTCATTGATGACGTGTGAAGAGAGGATCTCCGTGTGGGGGAAGCTGCTCTGGCTGTGCAAAGAAGAGAGGTAAGTTTTTAATCAAAACGGCTACTTTGTAAACTTTGATGAATGAAAGTGCCCCTGTTTTTAATAGTATTTTTACAAAACGGGCTTTCATTCATCAAAGTTTACCTTCACTTTAAATGACCATTAAACTTGACATTTAAAGAAAGCATAAAATGTTTAATTATTGCAATATGTATTCATTATTTATTATGCTGCCTTTTACTGTAAAATACATCTAAACATTGTGCTTGTTTTACTTTCTCCCAGGGAGGTTTGGGTTAATACTTTTAGGCAATTTATTTTAAGATTCTCAGCAGTCACATGTTTGTAAAATGTGGATTATCAGTTTTGAATCAACAATCATGATAGGCGAATCATTCTTTGAAATAGTAACAACGTTTAATCAGTGCGGAAGAAATAAGAGCAGACTTCCCCAGTCTCTCTCAACTGCACATGTGAAAACAGAGTTTGTGCTATATCTGAATATTAGTTTGTGATTGGCTAGCAAGGATTATTTTGTTCTGGGGGACAGAGAAATCAGTAATATAAATAAACATAAAACAATATACTCATCTGATAAAATGAAGCTGCAGTTTTCATTGTAAAATTATTCTGATATGAAGGTTCAAAATCATGTAGTTTACAATTTGGGTTTAGTGGTCCTTTAAAAGGACAACGATAACAGAATGAATTTGACTTTGCTATGCTATTGTGTTTCCTTCTGTGACTGCAGCTCTAAAGGTGACAAATTCTGAAGCTCCGCCTCTTGACAGTGGGCGACACCATCTTGGAGCTTAAGTATTCTCATACTGTGTGACCAAAAGTAGTGTGCATTCATAGCTAAGTAATGGTGCTATCACACCCCATATCATGCATGCTAACCCCAAGCAAATGATAAAACTGTCCACTTGTGAGAATTCTGTTCTCCAAGATGGAAGTGCTCGACATAAAGAGGTGGAGCTTCAATATTTGGCCCCTTTAAAGTGATGGTAAATCCAAGTGTATAACAAACGCTAGGATTTACCATCATTAAAAATAAAGGGGACTTTTAAGTGATCAAACGTGTAAAAAAGGATGCTAAACTCACCCTTTCTGTGCCGTTGCACAGCGCTAAACTCAGCAGCTCCGGCCACCCACGACACATCAATCTTTTACCAATGAGGTGCCGATTGCACCTCTGAACCAATAGCCATGCGTGTCAACTGACAGGTTTCTGTATGCATGCACGGCTATTGGTTTAGAGATGCAATCGGCACCTCATTGGTAAAAGATTGATGTGTCATGGGTGGCCGGAGCTGCTGAGTTTAGCACTGTGCAACGGCACAGAAAGGGTGTGTTTTTTTTTTTACTTTTTTCATCACTTAAAGTCCACTTTATTTTTAGTGATGGTAAATCCTAGTGTTTGTTAAACACTTGTATTTACCATCACTTTAAGGTGCTAATATAGAAAAATGACTTTGAAGAATGATTCAGGCACAGAAGTAAATACAATAACGTGGTAAGCAGTAACCATGCAAATGTAGTATTGCCCAGCAGTGTGTCCCTTTAAGGTTGCCATTGTTCAATATAAAAAAAACAACAGCCATAATTATTAGTAGAAATATTCAGTAAAATGCAAGAAATCAAGCTGCTAGTGATGTTTAAAGGGACAGTCAAGTCCAAAAAAAACTTTCATGATTTAAATAGGGCATGTAATTTTAAACAACTTCCCAATTTACTTTTATCACCAATTTTGCTTTGTTCACTTCATATTCTTAGTTGAAAGCTAAACCTAGGAGGTTCATATGCTAATTTCTTAGACCTTGAAGACTGCCTCTAATCTGAATGCATTTTGACCACTAGAGGCTATTAGTTCATGTGTTTCATATAGATAACATTGAGCTCAGGCACGTGAAGTGACCTAGGAGTGAGCACTGATTGGCTAAAATGCTAGTCTGTCAAAAGAACTGAAATAAGGGGGCAGTTTGCAGGGGCTTAGATACAAGGTAATTACCGAGGTAAAACGTGTATTATTATAACTGTGTTGGTTATGCAAAACTGGGGAATGCGTAATAAAGAGATTATCTTTCTTTTTAAACAACAAAAATTCTGGTGTTGACTGTCCCTTTAACGATTATATCAAAATAGATTCACAAACACTTATAAAATGTTTCCATAACAATGCCTTTATTTATATATGTGTTCTTTATATGTACAGTGGCCTGAAGAGACTATTCAATGTATTTCTATTATCACATTTACTTTCCTTAGTATCATTAACAGATACATTAAATGTCACACATAAAACACTCTTTAAACATAATAAAATATGTTATTACATGTAACAAAAAAAAAAGAAACACTAAAGTCAAAATTAAACTGTGGAGCAAAGTTAGCAGTAAGCAAGGAGTGCACTTTAAAACCAGCAGCCAATATAAATCACATTACGCTGCTTTCTGCACATAGCATCTTACAATAGCCTATATTTTCATATGCATGCGTTTGTCTATTAGGGTTATAAGTATTTTGAGTGTTTTTGGAGAAGCTTGTCGCTTTTAGTTTGTGAAAAGAAACCGAGATCTGCAGTGCAAACATTTTTAAAGAATTACGCTAAGATTAGAGAGACATTTTCCTATACGCCCATTTTAGGAAAAAACAACAATTATAATTTGGTGTCAAATTATCAACCTCTACGGTAGGCTTTCGCCTGCCTATGACTGCAGGTTCTCACAAGAGAACCTGCACGCCGTATTTAACAAAACTGCTGCTTCTCTACCCATAGAAGAGAGAAAGCGATAGTGCCGCTCCAGAAATCTTACATGCAGGTGAAGGTCCGGAAGCACGCCACGGTGAGGGGAGGAGTGGAGCCAGGCAGAGCAAATAGCGGTGGACAACCGCAGGCATAGAAATAAAAGAAAAATGCCGGCTACTTGCAACAATGAAGTGAGTCTTTTATTAATCCATAAAACAGCAAACCATAGGTTCTATGAGTAAGCGCCTACGGGCGTGAAACGCGTAAGAACAGCTGAGCCCCTCCATCTTGTGCTTTGTAACCGTTTGCTTCATTGTTGCAAGTAGCCAGCATTTTTCTTTTATTTATTTGCTGCTTCTCTACCCTTTCCCCACCTCTTAGGTGGCAAATTTCAATCTCCGACAGCTCCTGTCCGCTTGTGATTGGTTGTGCACGGGTAGGGGGTAGCTTTGCACACGAGCGCAAAATAGGCGAGTATATGCGCCCCTGTCTGCCTCACCTTGATAAATCGCCCCCTTTGTATTTTGTACTTATAAGTACAAATTTCTAAGCGATTTTTTGCACATCCAGTGTACTTAAATTACAATTTACACTGTGTATATTTAATACAATTTATTCCTTAGTAATTTACATACAAATTTTATGCTTTTGATAAAATACGATATTTGGTAAAGAAATTTTGTTGCAATTTTTTATTAACCCTAGCAATGCAATTTTTTTCTGAGTATTTTTGTTTCAATGGTTCAATTATTCATTTTGTAAGATCTGTAAAATACGAGTTATTTTGTGCAATTTTGTAATTTATGTATATTCTTCCCATATGACTTTAGATCATTCCACCAGGGAAATAAAAATACTAGCAAGCATTGTTTATTAATCTCACCAGCCTAGAGACTTTTAGATCATCAGGCCCTAGGTGGTTTTGCATGTGCATTTGTCTGTGTATTATGAATTTCTTGATTATCCTATTCTACTGTGTTTGATGATTGTTATATTAATATACTTTATAACATTTAAACCTCTAAATGTCTTCCTATTTCTAAGCCACTGCAGACAGCCTCTTATCACATGCTTTTTATTATCTTTTTAATCAGGAGACTGCTAGTTCATGTGGGCCATATAGATAACATTGTGCTGTCTCCTGTGGAGTTGTGCAGGACACAGCACTAATTGGCTAAACTACAAGTCAATAGATAATAAATAGCTATGTTATCAGAGGGCTGTCAGAAGAGGCTTAGATACAAGGTAATCACACAGGTAAAAAGTGTATTAATATAACCATGTTTTCTGTGTAAAACTGGGGATTGTGTAATAAAGGGATTATCTATCTTTTTAAACAATAAAAATTCTGGAGTTGACTGTCCCTTTAAAGGGACATAAAACAAGTTGGGATAGAGACAAACTATAATAATATGTACATTATTTTGCCTGCAAATTTATACTGCAGTGCCTCACCATTAACCCTTTCTTTTTAGTTTATAAATTGTAAAGCTCTAACTCCCCCGTCACAATTCCTTTTATGGCTGTATCTATATCTATTGTTGTTTGGGTAAAATGCAGAAGTGAATAGGGATTATCTGATGGAGCAGGCCTAGAAGCTGTGAACTCATAGTAAGCTATGTAATTCATTCTGCTTATTTTTTCAAAATTATTTTAAAATACTTGCCAGCAATTTTTAAACAATTTTTTTTATGCAAACTATTTTAAATTAATTAGCCCTTTTAGGATATGCACAGATCTCAACCTGTTTTATATCCCTTTAAAGCCGTTTGTTTTGATCTTGAAACTAACACAAAGTGGACAACTTGCCTTTAGGATAAAAGATCAGTGGATGATAAAGACAACTCCTATAGCTTTAGAGGAACATTGATTAAAAATACACGCACAGATTTTATATAAATCCAAATGGAGAAAAGAAAGCCGAGTGCACTATAAGTGATGTATAAAAACCAGTAAGCCAGAAGACAATATATAAAACACAATGTAAATTATTCTATTTAAACACAATAAATCAAAATGGAAGAAGATTTTTGTTCTCTCTCTAAACCACAAGACAAAAGGGGAAGCTATATCTAAAGTAAATGCTGCTTGCTATAGTCTCAAAAAATGTCAGATTGTTTTCCCTAGTTATTAATCTTTGGCTACCCAGAAATACAGCAAGGAACACTTTGTCTGACGAACAACCTTTTGAAACGCGTGAGGATTGCTTTGTTAAAGCAGAGACTTGCATTTTACTATTCCTTGCGGTATTGCTGGGTAGCCAAGGATTTATACCACAATCACCAGGGAACTCTCTGGCTGATACGCTTAAACTGTTTTGAGTGTTCACACATAGCTCATACTGTTTGAGAGTAATCTGTGTGAGCGTATAACTTGATATTAAAGTTTTGGTTTTTTTTCTTTTCAAATGGTATTACACTATCTTTGCCTTATTTTCCTCATCCCTACTAGTCATTTAAAGGGATAGTCTACTCAAGAATTTTTATTGTTTAAAAGATAGATAATCCCTTTATTAACCATTCCCCAGTTTTGCATAACAAACAGTTATAATAATACACTTTTTACCTCTGTGATTACCTTGTATTTAAGCCTCTGCAGACTGCCCCTTAAGTTCTTTTGACAAACTTGCATTTTAGCCAATCAATGCTGACTCCTAGGTAACTCCACGTTTGTGAGCACAATGTAATCTATATGACACACATGAACTAACGCCCTCTAGCTGTGAAAAACTGCCAAAATGCACTGAGATGAGGCGGCCTTCAAGGGCTTAGAAATTAGCATATGAGCTTACCTAGGTTTAGCTTTCAACAAAGAATACCAAGAGTACAAAGAAAATTTGATAAAAGTAAATTGCAAAGTTGTTTAAAATGGCATGCTTTATCTGAATCATGAACGTTTAATTTTGACTACACTGTCCCTTTAAGGAAGACTACCATACGACACAAGGCAAATAAGCTCAGGAAGGTGTATGATCCACAGGGTTCACCCTCTTGCACTTGCATAGGATTGAGGCAATTTGGAATAAGTAGGCGCCCATAAGGGTTTTCTATGTCTTTAGCACTTTATATGAACTGGGTTTTTTTTATAGACATTTACTTCCACAGGAGAAGAGTGATATCTTATTCAAGTTGCTTTGCGCTACCCCTTATCTTTTTTTTATTAACTATTTATATGCCAGTGTGTGTGAGAGATTTGTCCTATTGGGCTTGGGTAAACTGCCTTAGTCAGCAGCCTACTGTTTTGCAAGTGGCTTAAAGGGACTGCCAACACTTTACTTCCTATTCCCCAGCTTTGCACAACCAACATTGTTTATATTATTATACTTTATAACATTCAAACCGACAAATGTCGGCCTGTTTCTAAGCCACTATAGACAGCCTCTTAATCACATGCTTTTTTATTTGCTTTTCACAACAGGAGACTGATAGGTCATGTGGGCCATATAGACAACATTGTGCTCACGCCCGTGGGTTGTGCACAACACAGCTAAAATGCAAGTCAATAGATAATAAAGTCATGTGATCAGGGGTTGTCAAAGGAGGCTTAGATACAAGGTAATCACAGAGGTAAAAAGTATATTAATATAACCGTGTTGGTTATACAAAACTGGGGAATGGGTGATAAAAGGATTATCTAACTTTTTAAACAATAAAATGTTTTTGAGTTGACTGTCCCTTTAAGATACATATGCACTGTGGTTTGACAGCGTGTACGTTCGTTCTTTCTCTTCGATTTGACTTTTGTCAAATTCTGTGTCAGTCTTGTTTGTACTTTTAGCACAATTTATACCGTTAAACTATTTCCAAAGTCAAAAAGGTCAGCTTTAATTGTTCCGTATAACAATGTCAAATTTAAGTAACAGAAAATGTTGATGTTCATTTGCAGAATAAGACTTATAAGTAAACATATGTCACCTGCAGACTATTTAGTCTGACACAGAACTTTATAAATGTCACAGTTTGTCAGCTGCTGCTTAAAGTTAAATGGTAGCCTGCAGACATTGCAAACGTTGTTCACAAATATTTGTAGAGCAGCTTGACACAGAAATAGTGGACATTTTAAAACCTCTCTATTGGTGATGTCGTTTTAAGAACCTGTAGAGCTATTATAAGCATAACATATTCCATGGACACACTATGCTCACAGTCACAGTTTGTTAAATGGGTTAGCGCAGTGGTCACAGTTGAGCTACTCTAGCGGTTGTGACTGTGAGGGAGCGGGCAGCAGCAGGCAGTATTTTTAGTGTGGGACAGCTACGATAGCATTAAAGTGAAGGTCCATTTTGATGAATTAGTGCCCGGTTTTTAATAAACCTATTAAAAACAAGGGCACTTTAATTCATCAAAATTGACATTTCTCTGTTTTCTTCAAAATCTTACCTTTTAATCCTGAATGCCGCTCCAGCGATTCCCCAGCCGTCGGAAGCCTCTGCAGACGTCAGAAATGACGAATCAGGCTTCCTCCAATCACAGCTTCCGGCCCCGGGGGAATCTTGGCCTGATGCAACGCTGTGATTGGAGGAAGCCGGATTCGTCATTTTGGACCTGCGAAGACAGCATGCAACGGGCGGAGGAAGTGCTGGAGCGGCTGCCAGGATTAAAAGGTAAGTTTTTGAAGAAAACAGTGAAATGTCAATTTTGCTGAATTAAAGTGCCCTTGTTTTTAAAATGTTTATTAAAAACCGGGCACTAATTCATCAAAATGGACCTTCACTTTAACTAAGTTGTTAAGGGTGGGCAGAGTGGGTGCCCTAGCCATGACGTGGGTGGCCCTTTGCCTAGATTGGATGTCTGTTGCTCTGGGGGCGATGGAGGGTCCTGTGGGGAGGGTTTGTGGTTGTAGGGGACCTGGAGAATGGGGTCCTTGACTTTGATATTGGGGGCCCTGTCCCTATAGTTTAGAAGCCTTGGTGGGGTGAGACAGGCAGGTGGTGGGTTGAGGGAGGGGCATAGTGGCAAGGTGGGGGCTTTTCCCTAATTATTGCCCAGGGGCCCTGGTTGATCTCAGTCCGCCCTTGACATATTCATATTTACAGAAAGAGAAAAGCTTAACCGGTAATGAACAAAGGTTTGGTAGTTTGTTCTTTGATGGCTCTAGCCCTGAAATAGCAGGCAATTCTCCTTTAAATGAGGAACATGGCAACCCCAGACTATTGTTTTGGCCTTCTGTGGGCTTCATAAGTGAGGTGCAGCCATATCCCACTAGGAACATTGGGCAGGGAGTCCATGTCTGGTTCCTCTAATCACCCTAATAGAGACTTTCCACAAAGTCATAATACACATTTACAGACAGAAAAGTGTTCAAACAGGAATCATCAGTGTTTTGATCTTTGGTGGGTCACAACCTGGGAGCAGCCCAAAACATCTTACTCTTTCAAAATATCTTTAAAACGATATAGGGCTAGATTAAGTGAGGTGCTATCAACGTGCGCCTGTAAAGGGGCAAATTTGTCCGTTTATGGAGACAGACTGACGTGTTTCGCGTCCCCTTGTGGCGCTTACTCATAGGCTAGTGTCTATGAGACCTATATATCAAGCTCCGAAAGGAGCTTGAAGGGCCGTGTTTCTGGTGAGTCTTCAGACTTGCCAGAAACACAAGTCTAAAGACCACTGCTTCATAAGCCTGTCCGCCTGCTCTGAGCAGGTGGACAGGAATCGCCGCAATTCAACCCGATCGAGTACGATCGGGTTGATTGACACCCCCCTGCGGCGAGTCTGCAGGGGACGGCGTTGCACCAGCAGCTGTTGTGAGCTGCTGGTGCAATGCTAAATACGGAGAGCAAGGTCTTGTGGACCTGATCCGCACTGTCGGATCAGGTCCGCAAGACCTTTGTTAAACTGGTCTCTATGTCTTTACCCACTTCTGTTATAGGCAGAAATAGAAACAAGTTAACAGCTTCAGTGCCATATAAAAAAAACTTAAGTTTAAAAACGTAGCTCCCCAACATAGAGACAGAATAATTGTTACTTAGTAATACATTATCAAGAAAGGCAATAAAACAACTATACAAATGATTTAATGTAGATGACAATTCTAGTAATCATGGCTAAAGGAAGTTTAAGCACAATACTACTACAGTAGAATAAGCTGTTCTGGAAGAAAGGGTTATAATAATCATCAAAATTTTTACCATAATATTTACCATAATTCTACCTTTAATTTTTATTTTTTTACTTATCAAACATTCTAGAGAACCACTTTTGAAGACTCTTTTTTGGTATTGATTAAATCAATATAGCACATAATACCAAATATCTAGCATATATTAATTACCAATAAAATAATTGATGTCACATTCCCAATTCATACCTAGAGGGGAGCGTGTACGTAACTTAAGGATCCAATAAAGTTATTTTTTTTTAAGAAGAAATGTATTACCTCCTCTAGGTGGAGTGCCAGCAACATCTATAACTTGCAATGACAAACTTGCTATATTTGTTAAATGGAAACTGTTTAAATGGCTTGCTACAGTGGAATCCTTGTAATTTTTAACGTCTCTAATATGTTCATTAATTCTTGTTCTTACTTGTCGTGTAGTTTTACCAACATATTGACAGTGGCAAATATTGTAAGTCAAAAGATATACAACAGTCTGATATCCCCAATAAATACCATTTTGAATATCTCAGATTATTATCCATGATTTTGGCATGGGAGTTCCCGAAAGAGAATATAAGAGACATGACACATTGGGAAAGGCGATGGATTGCTGGCAAACCTTTTTTTAAAGCCTTAAAGGGACATAATAGTCATATGCTAAATCACTTGAAAGTGATGCAGCTAGCTGTAAAAAGCTGACTAGAAAATATCACCTGAACATTTCTATGTAAAAAAGAAAGATATTTTACCTCAAAAGTTCCTCAGTAGCCACATCCCATTGTAAAGGACTTCTAAGCAGCAAATCAGTATGTCTGTCCCGGGACAGCTAAGAGATTGAGCCTTGTGCACTCTCATGTTATTTCCCTATTCAGTTTAAGGAAGTTTACTATGAAATCTCATGAGAGTTAAGTCAAATCTCATGAGATCACAGTAAAAGAGTTCATGACCTCAGCACTGTTGATGCTGATTGGCTGCAGTTCATTTCTTCATTTTTTTAAAAAGAATTTTTTACCTGCAGCTGGGCAGCAGCTGAGTATAACTTTTTACACAGAACTTACTCTGCTGAGCTGAAGAGATTGTGAGTTAAAATATCTTCTTTTTTTACACAGAGATGCTCAAGTGATATTTTCCTGTCAGCTTTTTACAGTTATACTGCATCAATTTCAAGTGATTTAGAATATGAGTATTATGTCCCTTTAACATTGCATTGCTGTATTTTGTTAGACTCTGAGGGTTTTACGAAATCTTACCATGTCATTGAATGGGAAAAAGTATTGGGGCAGGCTCACACTGAGATAGAATGGCAGAAAGCTATCCAAGACACAAAGACTGCAATACACTGTGTAACTCTATATGAGCTTTTCATTAAGCTGCTATTGCGCTGGCACAGGGTCCCGGTCAAACTAAATAAAATCTTTCCACAGAAACCAGCCACATGCTGGAGAGGATGCGTGCAGAAGGAGTCCCACATTCATATTTGGTGGAACTGTAGTAAGTTAAAGAAAGTATAGGCTCAAGTATTCCCTATTCACCGCAACGGACACTCTATTGATCTGGTATTCTCCTTCCTCTGCTCTCTCACCTGTCGCCCATTTCCCATCTCAGACCACCATCTGCTCACCTTTAATATTAATATGCAGGCTAAACCTACTTCTCCTCCTCGCCCCTGCACCTGTAGAAATCTGCACACTGTGGATCCGCTCCAACTTCCCAAACATATTAAAAAACGCCTCCCCCACACTTCCACGATATCCTGCCCTGACCTTGTTACAACCCCCTATAACAATACAATCTCTTCTGCACTTGACACTTTTGCTACAAATACGCAAAACCCCATGTTGTCTGCTCCAACCCTGGCACTCTAAGCAAACATGCCACCAGCAAAAATGCTCCCAAGCTGCTGGAGGAAATCCCGCTCGGAACTAGATTTCCTCCACTATACGTTTTTTCTTTATTCTTACTCCTCTGCCTTTATCTTAGCTAAGCAAACCTACTTCTCTTCTCGTATATATCTACTCACTCCTCAAACCCTAAACGTCTCTTCTCCATTTTCAAGTCTCTCCTCTATCCACCTGCACCACCCCCTTCATCTGCCTTTAGTGATCAAGACCTGGCAGACTACTTTTTCAAGAAAACACTTACCATCCGAAGTAATAAAACCTTCCATCTCAACCCCCTGCTTAGCACCTTCCCCCCAACCACTGAGAATGAAGTGAGTTCCCTATTGTCTTCCTCACACCTCACTACCTGCCCACTTGACCCTATCCATTCACATCTAATACCTACTCTGTCTGCTACCCTCACTCCAGCTCTTACTCACATATTTAACCTATCCCTTACTACCGGTTCATTCCCATCTTCCTTCAAATATGCAAAGGTCACCCCCCCATCCTCAAAAAACTCTCCCTTGACCCCAATTCTCCTGCAAACTACCGCCCATATCACTGCTTCCGCTAGCTTCAAAAGTACTGGAAAAACTAGTTTTGATCACCTAACCCACTTCTTGTCCTCCAACTCATTGCTTGACCCCTTTACAATCTGGCTTCCGCCCCAAACACTCAACTGAGACTGCCCTCACAATGGTTACGAACGATCTTCTTTCTGCTAAAAACAACGGCCACTACTCAATATTTATCTTACGGGACCTGTCTGCTGTCTTTGACACCGTTCACCATCCCCTTCTCCTATGGACTCTCAGCTCCCTTGGGCTCTCTGACACTGCCCTCTTCTGGATCCACTCTTATCTCTCTAATAGGTCCTTTTCTGTCTCCTTTGCTGGCGACTCCTCCTGTCTATTGCCTCTGTCTGTTGGAGTACCTCAAGGCTCTGTTCTGGGTTCTCTACTCTTCTCTATTTATACTTCCTCACTGGGTAAACTTATCAGTAGCTATGGCTTCAACTATCACCTCTATGCTGATGATACTGCGATCTACCTATCCACCCCTGCACTCTCTCCTTCTGTCCTCTCTCACATCGGTGTCTGCTTACCTGGCATTTCTTCTTGGAGGGCCTCTCACCACCTAAAAATCAACATGTCCAAGACTGAGCTCCTTCTAATCCCTCCCTCTATTTCTACCCCGGTTTCTAACTTTTCAATCACTGTTGGTGACACCACTATCTCCCCATCACCCCAAGTCTGCTGCCTAGGAGTTACACTTGACTCCAATCTGTCCTTCATACCCCACATCTAACTGCTCTCTTCATCCTGTCACAACCACCTACGCAATATCTCCAAAATTCGTCCGTTTCTGAGTGCTGAAACTACTAAACAGCTAATCCACTCCCTGGTAATTTCCCGACTTGATTACTGTAATAACCTACTAACTGGCCTCCCTCTGTCCCGCCTCTCCCCTCTTCAATCCATCCTAAATGCCTCTGCTAGGCTAATCCACCTCTCCCGACACTCTGTATATGCTGCACCTCTCTGCGAGTCCATTCACTGGCTTCCCATTCACAGCAGAATTCAAAATTCTCACCCTGACCTACAAAGCCCTTACCAACGCAGCCCCCCCTACCTGTCCTCACTCATCAACAAATATACTCCAGCCCGCCCCCTAAGATCCAACAATGACCTGCTCCTTGCATCTTCTACCATCACCTCCTCCCATGCTAGACTACATGACTTCTCTTGTGCGGCACCAAACATCTGGAACGCACTTCCTCAAGCTGTCAGACTTTCCCTAACCTTTCCTCCTTTAAACGCTCCCTAAAGAACTTTTTGTTCAGGGAAGCCTATCTCCAAATCAGTAACAAACGAATTCCACTTGCCTAATAGCTGCCCTCATCTAACTCCACACTAACATCATACTGACCTTTGCAGTCCCCACCTCCTGTTTCTCATTCTCCTACCCATCTAGATTGTAAGTTCCCATGGGAACAGGGCCCTCAATTTCTCCTGTATTTGTTTGTTAAACTTTGTCTGGTGTCTTTTATATTGTATTGTACTGTACTTTTATCTTTGCACCCATGGACAGTGCTGCAGAATCTGTTGGCGCTTTATAAATAAATAATAATAATAAAATAATAATAAAAGTAGCTAAGGTATTAAGACAACTCAACCTAGTACAGAGATTAACGCCAGACATTGCCCTTTCCCATTTAGGGCTTGGGAAATTGAGACAACCAGACAGGATACTATGCATTATTATACTGTTGGCTACTAAATTGGCTATAGATAGGAATTGGCTGGGGACCACTCCGATCTCATTGTGAATGGTACTAGAGATAATTGGGTATATCCGTAAAATGGTGGAATACTCAATAAAATCAGAAGGCTGACTGGGACTTCACGGGTTGGTGTGGATGACTTGGGAGGAGTGGGGGGAGTGGGAGAGGGGGAGCGACTTAGTGCAGAAATCATTGGACTGAATACCCTGGTGTACGTTGGGAATCCCAATGTTTTTCCTTATCTTGGCAAAAATCTGATTGGGCTGCTTCCCCTTCCCTACTTACACACTTCTATATTCTTGCACCCATACTACAAATTATTTTTCTTTTTTTTTCTTTCCCCTCTACTTCTCTATTATATCTCCTCTGTTGCCTCGGATCGCTATTCACCCAACCAATAGTTTATTAGAACCTTATGACCTCATTATAACCTTATGACTTCCTTAAGCTCTGTTAGGCAGAGCATTGTTATGGTCCTCACATCTTCGGGTAAGAATAATCTAGAGTGCAGACTTATGGTGGTGCTTCCTATGGACCCTTTGGGCCCTTAGGGTTCTTATCGATTACAGAGTGTAGTACTTATGTAACCACAAATCAAAATACTGACCAAGCAATATACAAGAGGCTATATATTGGACTTGTAAGGTCCTTGAAACCATAAGGTCGGTCACAAATGATAATATGTATGTAAGTGCAAGCTAATAAAAGGAATAAAAGGAATAAAAGGTACGGTTTACTATATTATAGATGGGATCACTTTGGTCCATAGAGTGTTAACGTTATAAGATATATAGGGGACCTCTAAGGTCCTCAGAATTTTAGGTTAATAAATACTGTTGTTACTTGTTCTCACACATGTTTGTAAATTAACGTATTCTATGTGGAAACCTAGAGACCTTCTCATCCTGTTTGAGCTTATTGGACTAATCTTGGGTCTCACACATATTACTTATAATAGTCTCGCTAAAAAAAGCTAGGAAATGATGATACCAATCTAATTTATGTTTTATACAATCTATTTTATTTAAAAATTCTTATAACACATAAAAACAACAGCAAATACTTTTCCTAATTAATAAAGGGACGTCTCCCTTATACAACACTTATAAAAACAGACTAGAACTATATAATCCTAGAATTTCAGGTATAAAGGAATTAATTCTATAGATAACATATGGCAAGCAACAAATTTCTAAGATAAATGGTGAATTAAATATTTAAAAGGCACAAATGTATCAATCCTAATAGCTTTACAGTTCTTCAGTAACAAATTCAGTTATAAAGTTACACAGTTACTTTCCTTGGACATATAATTGGCTCAGGTGTGCTGGATAGTTAAAAAGGCAAAAAACATCCAATATTCTGATTTAGGTGCCAAAGCAATCGTGGTTAATGGAAATGGTTAATTTAACAGATGAATACCTTGATGTCTTTAAAGTTCAGTTTGCGTGTTTTAAAAAACGTAGTGCAAATTAGTGTAGAGGTACCTTAATCTGTCCTGGTTGCAACCGCTGATTATCTTCACTGTGAGGGATTCACAGACTGTTTGTTCCTGGTGCTTCTGATAAGTCACCTGACCTTCTCTTTGATTCAGAGGTCAGGGGTGATGATCCGTTCTGGTGATGTAGTTATTCTTTTTTTTTTGTTTTCCTTTCTTCTTATAGCCCAAATATTGTTTTCATCTGGGTTCCCTCAGACTTCTTAAGGTTTGAAGAAATCTTTGGTCAGTGTTTAGCAGTAACACCGTATTCCCTGAAGTTACCAAAGGTAGATTTTAACTTGCAGGGTCAGGAGAAAAGTTTAAAGTTGCAGGGTCACACAGCTTTGTGACAGTAGTAAATGAAGTTTAGTAGAGTGTAGCAGGTCCCATTCAACGCGTTTCACCCTTCTGGGCTTTATCAAGATTTTCTTGATAAAGCCCAGAAGGGTGAAACGCGTTGAATGGGACCTGCTACACTCTACTAAACTTCATTTACTACTGTCACAAAGCTGTGTGACCCTGCAACTTTAAACTTTTCTCCTGACCCTGCAAGTTAAAATCTACCTTTGGTAACTTCAGGGAATACGGTGTTACTGCTAAACACTGACCAAAGATTTCTTCAAACCTTAAGAAGTCTGAGGGAACCCAGATGAAAACAATATTTGGGCTATAAGAAGAAAGGAAAACAAAAAAAAAAGAATAACTACATCACCAGAACGGATCATCACCCCTGACCTCTGAATCAAAGAGAAGGTCAGGTGACTTATCAGAAGCACCAGGAACAAACAGTCTGTGAATCCCTCACAGTGAAGATAATCAGCGGTTGCAACCAGGACAGATTAAGGTACCTCTACACTAATTTGCACTACGTTTTTTAAAACACGCAAACTGAACTTTAAAGACATCAAGGTATTCATCTGTTAAATTAACCATTTCCATTAACCACGATTGCTTTGGCACCTAAATCAGAATATTGGCTGTTTTTTGCCTTTTTAACTATCCAGCACACCTGAGCCAATTATATGTCCAAGGAAAGTAACTGTGTAACTTTATAACTGAATTTGTTACTGAAGAACTGTAAAGCTATTAGGATTGATACATGTGTGCCTTTTAAATATTTAATTCACCATTTATCTTAGAAATTTGTTGCTTGCCATATGTTATCTATAGAATTAATTCCTTTATACCTGAAATTCTAGGATTATATAGTTCTAGTCTGTTTTTATAAGTGTTGTATAAGGGAGACGTCCCTTTATTAATTAGGAAAAGTATTTGCTGTTGTTTTTATGTGTTATAAGAATTTTTAAATAAAATAGATTGTATAAAACATAAATTAGATTGGTATCATCATTTCCTAGCTTTTTTTAGCGCTGCTAAATAAACCCCATTTTTTCTTCTTATCCACCATTTAGTTCTCTTTGAGGGAAGAACTTTTTTAGCAGCAGGAATCCACCTTTAGGCGCTCCTATCACACTACACATAAATACTTATAATAGTCTCCACATGCTGGACTAAAAAAGTAAAGACGAGGTTGCAAAGCAATACCCATCACACCTATCTTTTGGACTCAATACTGTATGTATTACACAAGATATGCATATGCATTATATATATATATATATATGCCCAGGTGTATCTGCCTGGGTATATTGTAATTTACATGTTCTTTTTGTACGTTTGTTATTGCCTCCTTAATAAAGATGATTTATAAAAAATAAAAAAAGATCTTCAACAAACTGTGAACCACAATTAGAATAAAAACTATATTTTACCTTGTCTACATGACACACAAAACTATCACAAAACTCAGGTAGGCCATGGCGTTTAAACAATGCTCAATTGGTACTAAGGGGCCCAAAATGTGCCAAGAAAATATTCCCCACACCATTACACCACCACCACCACCAGCCTGAACCGTTGATACAAGACAGGATGAATCCATGCTTTTATGTTGTTTACGCCAAACTTTCACCCTAACATCTGAATGTCGCAGCTGAAATCGAGACTCATAAGACCAGGCAACGTTTTTCCAGTCCAATTTTGGTGAGCCTGTCCGAATAGTAGCCTCAGTTTCCTGTTCTTAGCTGACAGGAGTGGCACCCTGTGTGGTCCTCTGCTGCTGTAGCCCATCTGCTTCAAGGTTTGATATGTTGTGCGTTCAGAGATGGTATTCTGCATACCTTGGTTGTTAAGTAGTTATTTTAGTTACTGTTGCCTTTCTATCATCTTGAACCAGTCTGCCCATTCTCCTCTGACCTCTGACATCAACAAGGCATTTTCGTCCACACAACTGCTGCTTACTGAATATTTTCTCTTTTTCTGACCATTCTCTGTAAACCCTAGAGATGGTTGTGCATGAAAATCCCAGTAGATCAGCAGTTTTTGAAATACGCAGACCAGCCCGTCTGGCACCAACAACCATGAAGTCGTCTTTACCACGTCTAGATGCCTAAATGCATTGAGTTTCTGCCATGTGATTGGCTGATTAGCAATTTGTCTTACCAAGCAATTGAACAGGTGTACCTAATAAAGTGGCCGGTGAGTGTATATATTTATTCATAGCTGCCCAACACTGTGCGATGTACCCCCTGTGCTGCGCTAGGTGGTTTGCTGTGGCTGCCGGCATGAAAATGAGACTGCCATTGGAGCCTATGAAATCGCGCTCTCGTGAAAGATTAGCTTTCAGCAATGTGAACATTTACGTACGTTAGTATTACTTAGTGGAGCGCAACTATTGTGCTCAATATTGCACTTCACTCATAATGTTCTTTTTTGGACATGACAGGACTGCACTGTGCACCATTCATAACTTTTGCTCTGCTTTTGAAAATGTTTTAAGGGTAACTGAATCACCAGAGCGTCCAACAATACTACATATTTTGTGATCATCATGGTTTGTGAGCTCTACACTGCTGTCCTTCCCACAGCTTGTTGTGCCTTATAAATGGCCTGGTTTCTAGACTGGCCAGTCCCCACCCAAAGCATTCCCAACAACTCCTGTAATTCCACCCACAGGTTTCCATAAAGAAACCTAAGCTTTAATGTCTTTGGGAAATGCTGAGCGGTATTGGTAAGGGTAGACTATCAGTAAGAAGTAAATAATACATTAAAAGTGAAATGGAAACTGTGGGTGTAGGAGCTGATTAAAAAGTGCAGAGACATAAGTTATCTCTGAGGGTGATATAAATGCTGATTGAGGAACTGTAAAAGATGGGCACACAAACAGGGCAAACCTGATGAGGTTGATAACAGATGACCAGAGAGAAAATAGGTGATCTGTAAGAGTTGATGATTTATCCGCCTCACTGGAACAAGAAGGCATGGTCAGTAAAGTTTCATGAGTTAGGAAGAGTAAGAAAAGGGTAGATTAAAGGGGACAGTTCACTATAAAATTGTTTTTCCCTGAATGTGTTCCTCATGACTTGTTATACCAGCTTCAGTGTATAAAATGTATGAGAAATTGCTCATTTATGTTTCTTTTTGCAAAATAAATAGCTGGGTTTGCTCTTTGAAACCACAGCCCATCAAAATAGGCTTGGCTTGCTGGCAGATCAGATGTCATTATCTTATCACTCAAATAATTCTCTTTCTTATCTTTGTACAATACTTAGAAAGAACAATTGAAAATGAACATTTTAGAGCTTTATCTCTTCCACCTCCCACTGTGAGTGTAATTTCTGCTGGCTGTGTTTTCATAGTTTCTCAATAGCCTATACCTAGATATATAAACTTTCATTATAGGTAGGGATACTACAGGCTAAATCAGCTATTTCAAATGCCAATATAAATGCTAAGGAGCTATTTGTAAACAATTTAATACACTCTCCTCCTCTCTTGTTACCTCCTCACATTCCTGTTTACAAGACTTCTCCAGACTGGCTCCCATCTTGTGGAACTCTCTGCTTCGCTCCACAAGACTCTCCCCTAGTTTTGAAATCTTCAAGCGCTCCCTAAAGACTCTACTGTTTAGGGATACATACAACCTACACTAACCTTTCTTTATACCAGTTCCTCTCCTCCATTGCTATCCTCTTGAACCCCCTTAGCATGTAAGCCTAAGAGCCGGGCTGTTTGTAGATCACCTACTTAAGAGCTGACTACAACAGTGTGACTTTTGGCAGGGCCCTCTACCCATTTGATCCCTATAAATGTATATTTGTATACAGCCTATGTTTATAGCACTGCAGAATCTGTTGGCGATCTACAAATAACGATAATAATAATAATACACTCCAGAATGTAAAATGGATCATTGCGAGCAAATTAAGGGAGAGAAAGTTTTTTTGGGTAAACTGTCCCTTTAATTATTTGTTAAGTGTTGTGCTATGTGGTATGCTGGAAATTGATAATCTATGAGTGTACCAGCAGAGAAAACTAGCATATGATGATGATCTGTTAAGTCATCAGGTAGATTGGATGTTTATGTTGGATTATGATGACCCATTAGCCGATCTATGGAACTGGTAGATAATAAGTCAATTTGGTTTATGACCTGCAATAAAAAAAGGAGTGGCTGTGACTGTTACAGGGTTGGGTTTAACCCTGTATGTCATAGATGTCTGTGATATACAGTAGACTTTAAGGCTGTTTTACTGACTAATGATGTTGGCATAATCTTGTAATAAATTCCATTGTAATTCATATTCAATGAGGGTTCCAATAAGGTATAACAATTTACAAAGAATTCACTATAATGTCCCCAATTGTTTAGACATATATTTTTTTAATTATTTAACACCACACATCTATCTATCTATCTATCTATCTATCTATCACAAATATAATAAACATACATGGTGTAGTAGTGGACTACATGTGACAGCATACAGAACATAAGAGTACCTACGGAAAGTCTTGAATTCATGACTGTCCATCATTAAAAAATGTTGTCTTATAATTTGATTAACATATTGCATCACATGATTATAAGTAAGAATGTTTCATCTTATTATATGCATCAAAATATTTTTATTTTTTTCCCCAAATGTTAGTTTTGATACATTTCAAGTATTTGAACAAATGTTTTTATATGTGAAGCATGGCTCTATTTTGGTATGGAGTCATATACTTTGCAGCTGGCTCTGATTGCAAGAGGAACATCTCAAAAATAATTATTGGTTAGGATCTTTCTGAAAGCAACACACATCTAGCTTTTTGTACTCAAGCTGTAAATGAAATATAGGTTATTTAATGAAAATAACACATTTTGGTGTCTTGTCTTAAGATAATAATAATAATAATAATGACAAATGTATAACATACTGTGTATTAAGACTATCACATCTAAGTAATAAAATGACTTTTTTTTACCTGGGATACCAACTAATAAATCAACATGATAATTAATAGTTGTTATTACCCAGCTTAAAGGGACACTAAACACTCCATACATCTCCCTCTAAATATAGGTGGCGCCATTTCGAAACCTAGGTTTCAAGATGGTGTCACTTATGACTAGAGGAAAGTGGGGGATAACCTCAATACTATGCTTATAAAAAAGTATTTAGTATTTGATGTCCCTTTAATGTTACTTAGGAAAAGCTGAATTTGGCCTACTTGGATACCAGGAGATTTCCCAGTAGGTTGCAGAAGCTGGGGTTTTTCTACTCTAAACTATATGTATTTAGGTCACAAAGTATTTCCTTGTAACTTTTATTTCTTAGTCCATGTACCATTAATTAGCCCTCCTTTGAATGGTTTTTAGTATATATTCAAGTCACGCTGTGAGACAATGTTTTAAGCTTCTTGCCCAGACCACACCTATTTACTAGGTACTGGCAGACAGCTATTGGAAGTGGCAGTTAGAGAGATGTTTGGGAGAGATCAGGAAGGTGGGATGTTTGAGTTGGGATTCCTACACTGCAGAAAAAAAAGCCCTAAAATTCATACTGGTAGAATGTCTGCCAGTACTTAAGATGGCGGTAAGGAGTGTTTGGGTGGGATCATTGGGTGGAGGGTAATCCTTACACTACAATACTATTACCCATAACAGCTAACTATTTAACTCCTTCAATGCCAGTATTTTCAGAATTGTGGTGCGCAGCTGCAATTAGTGGCCTTCTAATTACCAAAAAGCAATGACAAAACCATCCTTCTCTGCTATTTCTTAACAAAAAGGATCTCACAGAAGCTTTTACAACCATTTGTGTTATGACTGCACACGCAGATAGAGGGGCATTCTACTGTACGGCATGTTACATGTGATGTTTTATCAATTTGAAAAATAAAAGTTAAATTTGAACCCCCATATGGTGCTCCTCAAGTTACTTATTTTGCACAAGCGGTATGTAAATTATTTCAGTGAAAAACATATTTTATATGATTGCATTTGGCGATGTAATGGTGGCATTAAATATACCAAAACGGGCCTAGATCAATACCTTGGTTTGTCTACTTAAAAAAATATATGGCGAGATTACGAGTTTTTGTCGGTAAGGCTTGCGGGGCTAACGAGCCTTTTGTTCCCACTGCTCCCTTAAGACAACGCTGGTATTACAGGTTTTTTTAAAACCGGCGTTAGCCACAAAAAGGTGAGCGTAGAGCAAAATTTAGCTCCACATCTCACCTCAATACCAGCATTGCTTACGGTAGCGGTAAGCTTGCTAAACGTGCTCGGGCACGATTTCCCCATAGGAAACAATGGTGCTGAGCTGGCTGAAAAAAAAACTAACACCTACAAAAAAGCAGCGTCCAGCTTCTAACGCAGCCCCATTGTTTCCAATGGGGAAAATAAATCTATGTCTACACCTAACACCCTAACATGAACCCGAGTCTAAACACCCCTAATATTACACTTATTAACCCCTAATCTGCCGCCCCCGCTATCGCTGACAACTACATTATATTATTAACCCCTAATCTGCCGCACCGGACACCGCCGCCACCTACATTATCCCTATGAACCCCTAATCTACTGCCCCCAACATCGGCAACAAGATGGCATCCCTTGAATTCCGATTGGCTGATAGAATCCTATCAGCCAATCGGAATTAAGGTGGGAAAAATCCTATTGGCTGATGCTATCAGCCAATCGGATTGAAGTTCAATCCGATTGGCTGATCCAATCAGCCAATAGGATTGACCTTTCATTCTATTGGCTGATTGGAACAGCCAATAGAATGCGAGGTCAATCCTATTGGCTGATTACATCAGCCAATAGGATTTTTCCTACCTTAATTCCGATTAGCTGATACGATTCTATCAGCCAATCGGAATTCAAGGGACGCCATCTTGGATGACTTCATTTAAAGGAACCTTCATTCTTCGTTTGAAGAGTATGCTCCGCATCGGCTGGATTGAAGATGGACCCGCTCCGGAAGGATGAAGATAGAAGATGCCGCCTGGATGAAGATTTCTACCGTCTGGAGGACCTCTTCTGCCCCGATCGGATGAAGACTTCGGACCCTCTGGAGGACCACTTGTGCCCGGCTGGATGAAGATGGCTCAAGGTAAGGTGATCTTCAGGGGGTTAGTGTTAGGTTTTTTAAGGGGGGATTGGGTGGGTTTTAGAGTAGGGGTGTGTGGGTGGTGGGTTGTAATGTTGGGGGGGTATTGTATTTTTTTTTACAGGTAAAAGAGCTGATTACTTTGGGGCAATGCCCCGCACAAGGCCCTTTTAAGGGCTATTTGTAATTTAGTATAGGGTAGGGATTTTTTTTTATTTTTGGGGGCTTTTTTATTTTATTAGGGGGATTAGAGTAGGTGTAATTAGTTTAAAATTCTTGTAATTATTTTTTTTTTCTTCTGTAATTTAGTGGGGGTTTTTTTTTCCGTAATTTAGTTTATTTAATTTAATTGTATTTAATTGTAGGTAATTTAGTAAATTAATGTAATGATAGTGTAGTGTTAGGTGTAATTGTAACTTAGGTTAGGATTTATTTTACAGGTAAATTTGTACTTATTTTAGCTAGGTAGTTATTAAATAGTTAATAACTATTTAATAACTATTGTACCTAGTTAAAATAAATACAAACTTGCCTGTAAAATAAAAATAAACCCTAAGATAGCTACAATGTAACTATTAGTTATATTGTAGCTAGCTTAGGGTTTATTTTATAGGTAAGTATTTAGTTTTAAATAGGATTAATTTATTTAATTATGTTAAATTTATTTTGTTTCATTTAAATTATATTTAAGTTAGGGGGGTTAGACTTAGGTTTAGGGGTTAATAAATTTATTATAGTAGCGGCGGCGTTGGGGTCAGAAGATTAGGGGTTAATAAATGTAGGTAGGTGTCGGCGACGTTGGGGGGGCAGATTAGGGGTTAATACATTTATTAAAGTGGCGGCGATGTCCGGTCGGCCGATTAGGGGTTAATAATTGTAGGTTGGGGGCGGCAGATTAGGGATTCATAGGTATAATGTAGGTGGCGGCGATGTCCTTTCGGCAGATTAGGGGTTAAAAAAAAATATTTTAGTGTTTGCGATGTGGGGGGGGGGGCTCGGTTTAGGGGTTAATAGGTAGTTTATGGGTGTTAGTGTACTTTTTAGCACTTTAGTTAAGAGCTTTATGTTCCGGCGTTAGCCCATAAAACTCTTAACTACTGACTTTTAAAAGTGGTAGAAGTCTTGACAGGAGAGGGTCTAGCGCTCACTTCTTCCAAGACTTGTAATACCAGCGTTAGGCAAATCCCATTAAAAAGATAGAATACGCAATTGACGTAAGGGGATTTGCGTTAGCCTCGAGTCGCGGAAGAAAAGTGAGCGGTAGACCCTTTCCTGCCTGACTCGTAATATCAGCGTTAGGAAAAAAGCAGCGTTGGGACCTCTCAACGCTGCTTTTTAAGGCTAACGCCAAACTCGTAATCTAGGCGATAGTTTTGCTAGGTTAATCTTATAAACCAAGGCTCCAATTTTGTGTAAATGGAGTGATAGCAAAAATACTAAAAACTCCGTTATTTGGGGAAAATTTTCTCTGAATTTCCTGGTAGAGAAGAAGTTAATCTATAGGCTGCTAAAAAATAATGCAAAAAAAAAAAAGAAGAAAAAACCAATTAAAAACAATACTGTATGTTTTTCAATTGTATCTAGTGGAATGACCTAGATGTCTGTTGCTTATAAAAAATAATGGATAAATCATAAAGAAGGTAACATTTATACCTGTTTAGAAAAACTTTTTCAGTATAGTATTCCCCACAGAGGGGTTCCCAGAATAGTATAGTAGATAAAATATTAATATTCCGCCTCTCACCTAATTCTTTCGTTGTGTGACAGGGTTCCCACAAAAAAGGAGAAAGAATCTTTGTAAAGTCTTCCATATAATCAGCTAAAGGACAATGAGCTGTTAAAAAAATAAAATAAAAATGTCCCTAATCCAAAATGCCCATATTTCAAATGTATGATGCATTTATGCATATGATGTATAAATAAATGTTCATTTGCATGATGTAGATCACTTTTTTTTTCTTGTGTCATCCAATAAAATCATTGAAATCGTTTTGATATTGGCTGTTTCTTTCATGTAATTAGCAAGAGTCCATGAGCTAGTGACGTATGGGATATACATTCCTACCAGGAGGGGCAAAGTTTCCCAAACCTCAAAATGCCTATAAATACACCCATCACCACACCCACAAATCAGTTTTACAAACTTTGCCTCCTGTGGAGGTGGTGAAGTAAGTTTGTGCTAGATTCTACGTTGATATGCGCTCTGCAACAGGTTGGAGCCCGGTTTTCCTCTCAGCGTGCAGTGAATGTCAGAGGGATGTGAAGAGAGTATTGCCTATTTGAATTCAATGATCTCCTTCTACGGGGTCTATTTCATAGGTTCTCTGTTATCGGTCGTAGAGATTCATCTCTTACCTCCCTTTTCAGATCGACGATATACTCTTATATATACCATTACCTCTACTGATTCTCGTTTCAGTACTGGTTTGGCTTTCTACTACATGTAGATGAGTGTCCTGGGGTAAGTAAGTCTTATTTTCTGTGACACTCTAAGCTATGGTTGGGCACTTTTATATAAAGTTCTAAATATATGTATTCAAACATTTATTTGCCTTGATTCAGGATGTTCAACGTTCCTTATTTCAGACAGTCAGTTTCATATTTGGGATAATGCATATGAATAAATCAATTTTTTCTTACCTTAAAATTTGACTTTTTTTCCTGTGGGCTGTTAGGCTCGCGGGGGCTGAAAATGCTTCATTTTATTGTGTCATTCTTGGCGCGGACTTTCTTGGCCAAAAATTTTCTTGTCATTTCCGGCGTCATACGTGTCGCCGGAAGTTGCGTCATTTTTTTGACGTTTTTGCGCCAAAAAATGACGGCATTACCGGATGTGGCGCCATTTTTGGCGCCAAAAGCATTTAGGCGCCAAATAATGTGGGCGGCTTTTTTGGCGCTAAAAAATTTGAGCGTCATTGTTGTCTCCACAATATTTAAGTCTCATTATTTATTGCTTCTGGTTGCTAGAAGCTTGTTCATTGGCATTTTTTCCCATTCCTTAAACTGTCATTTAAGGAATTTGATCTTTTTTGCTTTATATGTTGTTTTTTCTATTACATATTGAAAGATGTCTCAGATTAACCCTGAATCAGAAGCCACTTCTGGAAAAAACGCTTAACTGAGTTTCAGTTCTACCAAAGCTAAGTTCATTTATTTTAAATGTTATAAATGTTTATCTTTAGCTATGGTTTGTAATAAGTTATTATGATATACTTTTACATGCAGATTCCATTAGTGTTTATGCTTTATATATTTCCATTCTTACATCTTATGTACAAGAAATATTTAGAAGATTTATAAGAAATATTTTTCTGATTCTATTTTAAAGGCTTTGTCTGACTTCGTGCCTTCTAATAAAAAATTTTTAGGTCTTTTTCACTTCTTTTTTAATTATTGAAGTTTCAAATGACCAACAACATACTGATTTATCCTTCTCTGATGATGTTTTTTCTCTTTCAGAAATTTTCTTCATCAGATATTGACACTAACAAATCTACTTTTTTATTATTTTTCTATTATTAAAGTACATTTGTTCTTTGTTGAAAAGGTGTTGATTATTTTGGATATTAAGGTAACTATTTCTTTAAGACTAGCTGACACTATTTCTGCCTATTTATTTCTTCTGTGTTTTCAGAGGTTTTCTTTCCAATTCCCCATTCTAGGGAATGGAATAGGATGAGAATTTTCTTTTATTCCTTCTTCAAAGGTTTTAAACTATATTCTTTGCCAGCAGTTAAATTCAATTTGGAGGGTTCTCCAATTTATTGGAGCTATCTCTACTTCTACTAATTATGCTATTGTTTCTATAGCAAAATAGTATTTATTTTCCTTTAGATAGTTGTATCTTATTGTGATTTATTTGGATATTGCAATTGCTTCATTTTTTCTGTTTACTTTAAGATCAAGTATCAGATTATGATTTATTTTAGCATTGTTAAGGGACAACATTTACTAGACTAGGTGCTGTTGCATTTGTCTTGTTGTTTTGCATTTATTGATTATGCAAGTCCACTGTATTGACTGGTCCTTTAAACTGGACTATCATGCTAATAATTTCATTTGTGTCTTCATTTTATTGAATATTTTCGCAAATGAGGGTTAATCTATGTCTTTAGCTATTTTAGCTAGAAGAATTTTGTGATTTTTAAAAAAAAAAAAAAAATCCATATTTTTTTTTTTTTTTTTTTTGTTCTAAGATAATCAATTATTTGTTTTATAATTGAATTCAATTCTTAACTGTTACTCTAGGCTTCAAGATTGAGTTCTAAGACTAAAACTTTAAGCTTATACTAGTTTGGTTGTTCTTATTAAGGAACGAATTCCTGAGTTCTTTCCCAAGTAACATGTTTATAATTGGGGTTCAAAATCAGTGTACGTGCCGTATTCCAGCTTGGCTGGTAAGGGGCAGGTTAAGACTTCTTTGAAATTTATTTGGTTCTATTTTGTCCAAATTTCTTTGATTTTATTCCAGTAAGGCTAACACTTTCGTGTGTTTCTGTCCTATATATTTTGGGTACTGTTGAAGCATGGCTGGGCACCCATGGGGTTCAAGCGCTGCTCAGACCTGGAATCTTCTGGGGTATTTCTTCCAGTTCCTTTTTTAGGAACCGGGTTTGGAGTTTTATTCAAACTATTTTGCCTTTTTATGGTCATTGATAGCATTATTTGTTTTCATTAGATACAATAAATGCATATTTTCATTTTTCTGTTTTCATTCAGATTATTTTCTGAGGATGCGGAATCTCATATGATTCACTTGCTCTTCAGGACATAGTTAGAAGATCTTTTTTTCGAAAGCTCTTGATTCCTCACACAAGGGTCACCTTTTTTAGGTTTCCAGATAGTTTGTGTCACTGTCTTTGTCTCTATCAGACAAGGGATAATTCTATTGGGTTCCATCTGTCGGTACCTTTAGTCTCTATTATTTCCTTCAGTTGCTATTTATGCATAGAAGTTTTAGGTCTTATGGCCACAGTATTGGATTCAATTCCCTTTGCTCATTTTCACTAGAAAGAACCTTTCCAGTCTTTTATGAGTGTTGTTTCTTCTAGAACATGGTTGGAGGATCAATTTACCAAAAAGTTTGTTGATTCCTCAGACAAGGGTAACCTTTTTAGGTTTCCTGATAGATTCAGTGTCCTTGACTCTGTCTCTGATGGACAAGAGACGTCTGAAATTGGTTTCAGCTTGTCGAAACCTTCAGTCTCAATCTTTCCCTTTGGTAGCCTTATGCATGGAAATTCTAGGTCTTATGACTGCTGCATTGGACGCGGTCCCCTTTGCTCGTTTTCACATGCGACCTCTTCAGCTCTGTATGCTGAACCAGTGGTGCAGGGATTATACAAAGATATCTCAATTAATATCTTTAAAACCAATTGTACGACACTCTCTGACGTGGTGGACAGACCACCATCGTTTAGTTCAGGGGGCTTCTTTTGTTCTTCCAACCTGGACTGTGATTTCAACAGATGCAAGTCTGACAGGTTGGGGAGCTGTTTGGGGGTCTCTGACAGCACAAGGGGTTTGGGAATCTCAGGAGGTGAGTTTACCAATCAATATTTTGGAACTCCGTGTGATTTTCAGAGCTCTTCAGTCATGGCCTTTTCTAAAGAGAGAGTCGTTCATTTGTTTTCAGACAGACAATGTCACAACTGTGGCATATGTCAATCATCAAGGAGGGACTCACAGTCCTCTGGCTATGAAAGAAGTATCTCGAATTCTGGTATGGGTGGAATCCAGCTCCTGTCTAATTTCTGCGGTTCATATCCCAGGTATAGACAATTGGGAAGCGGATTATCTCAGTCGCCAATCGATACATCCAGGCGAATGGTCTCTTCACCCAGAGGTATTTCTTCAGATTGTTCAAATGTGGGGACTTCCAGAAATAGATCTGATGGCTTCTCATCTAAACAAGAAGCTTCCCAGGTATCTGTCCAGATCCAGGGATCCTCAGGCGGAGGCAGTGGATGCATTGTCACTTCCTTGGAAGTATCATCCTGCCTATATCTTTCCGCCTCTAGTTCTTCTTCCAAGATTCTAAGGAGTGCTCGTTTGTTCTGCTGGTGGCTCCAGCATGGTCTAACAGGTTTTGGTATGCGGATCTTGTCCGGATGGCCTCTTGCCAACCGTGGACTCTTCCGTTAAGACCAGACCTTCTATCACAAGGTCCTTTTTTTCCATCAGGATCTCAAATCCTTAAATTTAAAGGTATGGAGATTGAACGCTTCATTTTAAGTCATAGAGGTTTCTCTGACTCTTTGATTAATACTATGTTACAGGCTCGTAAATCTGTATCTAGGAAGATATATTATCGAGTCTGGAAGATTTACATTTCTTGGTGTTTTTCTCATCATTTTTCTTGGCATTCTTTTAGAATTCCTAAAATTTTACAGTTTCTTCAGGATGGTTTGGATAAAGGTTTGTCTGCAAGTTCCTTGAAAGGACAAATCTCTGCTCTTTCTGTTCTTTTTCACAGAAAGATTGCTAATCTTCCTGATATTCATTGTTTTGTACAAGCTTTGGTTCGTATAAAACCTGTTATTAAGTCAATTTTCTCCTCCTTGGAGTTTGAATTTGGTTCTGGGGGCACTTCAAGCTCCTCCGTTTGAACCTATGCATGGACATTAAATTACTTTCTTGGAAAGTTTTGTTTCTTTTGGCCATCTCTTCTGCTAGAAGAGTTTCTGATTTATCTGCTCTTTCTTGTGAGTCTCCTTTTCTGATTTTTCATCAGGATAAGGCGGTGTTGCGAACTTCTTTTACATTTTTTTCCTAAGGTTGTGAATTCTAACAACATTAGTAGAGAAATTGTGGTTCCTTCATTGTGTCCTAATCCTAAGAATTCTAAGGATAGATCGTTGCATTCTTTGGATGTAGTTAGAGCTTTGAAATATTATGTTGAAGCTACTAAAAATTTCCGAAAGACTTCTGGTCTATTTGTTATCTTTTCCGGTTCTAGGAAAGGTCAGAAGGCCTCTGCCATTTCTTTGGCGTTTTGGTTAAAGTCTTTGATTCATCATGCTTATGTCGAGTCGGGTAAAACTCCGCCTCAAAGGATTACAGCTCATTCTACTAGGTCAGTTTCTACTTCCTGGGCGTTTAGGAATGAAGCTTCGGTTGATCAGATTTGCAAAGCAGCAACTTGGTCTTCTTTGCATACTTTTACTAAATTCTACCATTTTGATGTGTTTTCTTCTTCTGAAGCAGTTTTTGGTAGAAAAGTACTTCAGGCAGCTGTTTCAGTTTGATTATTCTGCTTATAATTTCAGTTTTTTTCATTATAAGATTTAAACTTTATTTTGGGTGTGGATTATTTTCAGCGGAATTGGCTGTCTTTATTTTATCCCTCCCTCTCTAGTGACTCTTGCGTGGAAGATCCACATCTTGGGTATTCATTATCCCATACGTCACTAGCTCATGGACTCTTGCTAATTACATGAAAGAAAACATAATTTATGTAAGAACTTACCTGATAAATTCATTTCTTTCATATTAGCAAGAGTCCATGAGGCCCACCCTTTTTTGTGGTGGTTATGATTTTTTTGTATAAAGCACAATTATTCCAATTCTTTATTTTTTATGCTTTCGCACTTTTGTCTTATCACCCCACTTCTTGGCTATGCGTTAAACTGATTTGTGGGTGTGGTGAGGGGTGTATTTATAGGCATTTTGAGGTTTGGGAAACTTTGCCCCTCCTGGTAGGAATGTATATCCCATACGTCACTAGCTCATGGACTCTTGCTAATATGAAAGAAATGAATTTATCAGGTAAGTTCTTACATAAATTATGTTTTTATAAAAGGTTTCTAATTATGCAGATAACCTATATGGGAATCAAAATGCATATTTAAAGTGATACTGTGCAGTCTTTCCACTTACTTGCTATACCAGATGCAAGATTATTAAATGTATGGTTAATTGTATATGAAATAGCTGTTTTTGCAAACTACAACATATTTAAATAGGCTCAGCTTGCAGAAGTAGCAGGCATCCTTATCTTATCTTTTCTCTCTATAGGCATATTATCGTATCTCGTTATACACAGCTGCCAATACTTAGGGGACGATTTATCAAGCTGAGGCGGACAGGGACGCACATACGCGCTCCTGTCCGCCGCAGCTCGCCTCTGGCGGGCTGAATTCCCCTGGCGGAATCCAGAATTGCACACAAGCTCTATTTTGCAAACGCGTGCAATTCCACCCCCTGCCCGTGCACAGCCAATCACTCATGGGCAGGCGCTGTCAATCTCCCCGGTCTGATGACCGCTGCTTGTTAAATATGGTATGCAGGTTCTCTTGTGAGAACATGCAGCCGTAGGGGGCTCAAAGGCTGATGAAATCCTTTGATAAAGAGAGAGCGCAAATGAAATGAGGAGTTTAGTGCTTCTCTCTCCACTGCACTTGTCTGCTGCTGCTGCCTCTTGTTGTACATAGTTTTTCTTTAAATAGAGCTCTATTCATATTTGCAGTATAGGTGATGGTTTCAACAAAAACAAGCACATGACAAAATAAAAGTACAAAGGCTATATATAAACAATTAAATACACTCATTGTGGAATTAAAAGGAGAGAATAAAATGACAGTACAATGTTGGTTTAATTCCAGTATCCGTATAGGGTACAAAAAAGTTCCAAATAATAGTAACGTAGCAATGAAATTTCTTGGCAAATCATTCCCATTTCTCTTGTTTAAATATGAACTATATTTCTGGGAACACATTTTTCTTCAGTAGTTCAATTTTCTAAATACATTATTGTATTTCCTGTGCACCGCTTTGTCCACAAAGCACTAAAATGTAGAAAATAAGGGACCAAATTTTATATTAAAACTACCAGTATCAATATTATTAGAATTCAATAAAGACTGAACCAGGGGGAAAATTATAGTGACTTCACCATAAGTGCTCCAACAAATTTGTATTTTATATATCTGTTTAAAATTCACTGTTACCTTAGCAACTAGAACATTACAATTTATTTATAGCTACGCCAAGCTGCAGAAAGCTATCTGGAAATCTCATATATTGAAAAAAACAAAAACAAATTTCTTTCCCTGGTAACAAGGTAACAAACTGCTAAACAGAATCATTAAAAAAGATGGGGAGAAAAAAAAAGAAACAAATTAATGTTATTGTTTTATTTTTAACAACTTGATTGGAATCAGAAAAGCTTAAAAGGACACTGAATCCAAATTTTTTCTTTCATGATTCAGATAGAGCATGCAATTTTAAGCAACTCCTATTATCAATTTTCCTTCATTCTCTTGGTATCTTTATTTGAAAAGCAAGAATGTAAGTTTAGATTGTCTGGCTCCTTAGCTTAGATGCCTTCTTTTTCAAATAAAAATAGCAAGAGAACGAAGAAAAATTGATAATAGGAGTAAATTAGAAAGTTGCTTAAAATTGCATGCTCTTTCTGAATCATGAAAGAAAAAAAATTGGGTTCAGTGTCCCTTAATCTTTTTGTGTGTGCTTTATTTGATTGCTGCAAGGGTTATAAAATAAATCTTATATTTAAAGGATTCTTCTTTTTGGCAATAATTCCAAGGATCTGTGTTGTATCTTTCTGTGGCAACAGTCCAGTTATTGTTGGCCACTAGGAAATGTTATAGTCCTAAAATATACATTTCTACACTTTATTCTCACTCTTAAAGGGACATTAAACACTTTGAGATGGTAATATAAAATGATAAATTGTATATAATAAAACAACTCTGCAATATACTTTCATTATATATTTTGTCCTCTTTGCCTGTAATTCAATTCTGAAATTGTGAGCTTTTCAGTTCCTGTTAGAAATGGAAGTGCAGAACACTGTTAAATCCAGCACAACCATTGGCTGCACACTCTAGTGACCTATTTATAACTGACCCTAATTGGCCACAGCAGAGAAGGTAACACAAGTTACAACATGGCAGCTCCCAGTGGTTTATAGACACTAAAACTTTACACTTATTTTGTCACTTTTTAAACAACTAATGAAACTTTAAAAAATACATCTACATGTTAGTCATGAACTAATCTTTTCTGTGAATGCATCATTCTATCTAGCATGTATTTAGTGTTTAATGTCCCTTTAATAATCTTATTGACTCCTTCTGGACCTGGTTTCTTTAGAACATATTTATGGAAAGTTGTATTTGAAGCATAAAAAGAAACACTATAGTATCCATAATTTATATTAATTGTGGAGAAATATTTTATTTTATGTAACAAAAATATAAATATTTTTTTAAATAATGAGAATATATTTTCATGGTAAATGCTACCAAAGTAATTTGTGGGGGAAATCATTTTACAGAAAGGGTAGAAGACAAACACACACACAAGCTTATTGCAGACATGGTAATTATTTTAAAGGGACAATAAAAAAATGTAAAACGTTTTTAAAATGCTGTATAATCTCTTTAATTATTTTGACACTTTTCCCTTTAATTTAAAGGACCACTCAATGCAGCAGAATTGCATAATTAACAAGTGCATAATAAAAAGAAAATACAATAACACTTACTCTGAATTTCAAATAAGCAGTAGATTTTTTTTCTGATACATTTATTTCCCCCCCCCCATTTTCCGCCCCTTGTATCATGTGACAGACATCAGCAAATCACAGTCTAGTATACGTATACCCTGTGAGTTTGTGCACATGCTCAGTAGGATATTGTTCCCCAGAAAGTGTGCATATGATAAGAAAGCAAAATTTGATATTGGAAGTCAATTGGAGAGTGTCTTAAAACTGCATGTTCAGTCTGAATCATAAAAGTTTGTTTTGGATTGAGTGTCCCTTTAAAAAAAAAATTGTGGGGTTTTCCTCTTATGAAATTTAGAGGTGCATATGGCAGGCATTACAAGCCTAAACCCTGCTACATATCTATCCCTAATTGGGCTCCACATGATTGATCTTCTAAGCAACTGAGAAAAAAAAAATCTCCCCAGACCAGAGAGGTTTAGAGAATTCAGCCTTATATCTTCTTTTTATAAACACTGAACTTAAACAGACATATCATTGGGGTCTGGCAATGACTATATGTTCATGGTGATATTACCAAGTACAAATAGTTTGAAAAATGAAGGGTGCTGGAGATAAGCAATTTTTTTTCTCAGAGGCTGAAGTTTTTAGCTTCCTAAAAACTAGACATGTTTAGTTAACCCCTTAATGACAGACGCTGTACAGGGTAGTTATGCCCTGAAAGAGACAGTCTACTTGAAAATGTTTAGGGTTTAAAATGATAGAAAATCCCTTTATTACCCATTCCCAAGTTTTGCATAACCAACACACTTATATTAATACACTTTTTACCTCTGTGATCATCTTGTATCTAAGCCTCTGAAGACTGCCCCCTTATCTCACTTCTTTTGACAGACTTGTATTTTAGGCAATCAGTGCTGACTCATAAATAACTACACGGAAGTGAGCGCAATGTTATATATATGGCAAACGTGAACTAGCATTGCCTAACTGTGAAAAACTGTCAAAATGGTAAGAGGCGGCCTTTAACAGTTTAGAAATCATTTTGAGCCTACCTAGGTTTAGCTTTCAAAAAAAGAATACCAAGAAGACAAAGCAAATTTGATGATACAAGTAAATTGGAAAGTTGTTTAAAATTGCATGACCTGTCTGAATCAGGAGAGTTTAATTTTGACTTGACTGTCCCTTTAAGTAAATGCATTATACCCTGTGTCATGGGCTGTCAGAAAGTGAGGCTTTGCAGAAATAGCATAATGGAGGCCACCACAGGTTTGTGATCACAGGGACATGGTGTCAAAATAAAGAGCTTTAAAAGGGACACTGAACCGAATTTTTTTCTTTTGTGATTCAAATAGAGCATGCAATTTTAAGCAACTTTCTAATTTACTCCTATTATCAAATTTTCTTCATTCTCTTGGTATCTTTATTTGAAAAGCAAGAATGTAAGTTTAGATGCCGGCCCATTTTTGGTGAACAACCTGGGTTGTTCTTGCTGATTGGTGGATAAATTCACCCACCAATAAACAAGTGCTGTCCAAGTGCTGAACCAAAAATTGGCTGGCTCTTTAGCTTAGATGCCTTCTTTTTCAAATAAAGATAGCAAGAGAATGAAGAAAAATTGATAATAGGAGTAAATTAGAAAGTTGCTTAAAATTGCATGCTCTATCTGAATCACGAAAGAATTTTTTTGGGTTCAGTGTCCCTTTAACATAACCAGAAAATAAGTGTACCATGTTTAGATTTTGCTCTTTTAAATGCACGATAGCCTTTTAAAGATCTTTTAAATTTCCCTCTAATAAACTCTTGTGTGTTATATCAAAGATAAAACAACATTTCAAAACACTTCGAATATACTGGGATTTACAATTAAATAAGGAATAAAGGAGCATATTACCCAACTGCTGAATTACATAAAAGTAATGCAGTATATTTGTAAGAATTAAGCGGACTAGAAAATATCAAATGAACATATTTATGTATAAAATTAAGATATTTTACCTCAACATTTCCTCAGTAGCCACACCCTATTGTACTGGAACTTGAGGCAGCCAATCAGGACTTACAAGCGAGCATTTATCTGGCATGCACAGCTCTTCAAAGGGATATTGTACACTAGATTTTTCTTAGCATAAATGTTTTGTAGATGATCCATTTATATAGCCCATCTGGGTGTGTTTTTGTAACAATTTATTCTTGTACTGTACTTATTTTTTTTTTAATAACATTGTGCAGATTTTCAGACTCCTAACCCAGCCCCAAAGTATCAGATGTAGACCCAGGTCTACAGACTCCAGCTGTTCCTGTTTGTCTAAAGGGTCTTTTCATATGCAAGAAAGGAGGGAGGGGGGGGGGGTATCTGCTCTTCCTGATTCCCCAGCCCTTTTTTACTGGGTGTCCCAGCCTAACCTTATCAACAGTGCTAAACTGGGAGCTTTTAAGTAAGATTTTAAAAGGTTTTATACTGGATTTTTAGATCAGTATTTGTGCATATTCATATTGTAATGGTACTTGAGGCAGCCAATCAGGACTTACAGGCGAGCCTTCATCTGACATGTGTAGGCAAAGTCACTTTATTTACCGTCCCTGTTTATAGACATTTATATAACATTTTGCAAGATTATGGTGAAAGCCTCTGATATAACAGTAAAACAAACTGTGAACTCAGCAGTGATAATGCGGATTGGGTTTTTTATCACCATGCAGATGACAGCAGAAAGAGTAGATGAACGGAAACTGCTCACAGATAGGGATGGGCAAATGTTTTGCAACATTCGAACAATGAAACGAATTTTACATATTTGTTCATTCTTTTTGAATTTGGAATGTTTGTACAACATTCTAACATTTGTTTAATGTAATAGTATTTCTAATGCTTTCGTTAAATGTAACATTTGAATCATGCAATATTCTAAATAGAAACATTCAAATTTACATATTTTTATCTATTATGTATCAATTTACTAAATGATCTACCACATAAACTATAGAACTTCTGAATACTGTTTGTTAAATCGAATGTTACATTTGAAATTTTGAATATCGAATCAGCTTTTTACAGATATGTTTGAATTATTTTCAAGTGATTTAGCATATGGGCGTATCCCTTTAACATCGCACATTAGTACATTCTTCCTGTGGTTCCTCAAACTTTTTTACAGGTGCCTGTCAAACCGGCAGTGGTGCTTACTGCTTACCTATATGTTGTGCACAAGTATCACAATACTCAGCATACAGCGACTCAAAGCAATTGCAGCAATAAGGCCGTCCTTCCTTCATGATATATCTCTGACCCCCGAGTACAGTTTCACATTCAAAACAACAAAAATGCTTCATGTGCCAATGTCTCCCCTCAGCCTCTGTGCATTCATCAGCAAATATGATCTAACAAGAAAAAAAGATATATTAAAGTTTCTTAGAGACATTATCTATAAAATAAGATTGTAAGGTCATAAAAAGATGAATAAAAATCATGTTTATTTGCATTTGCTTCAGCAGTACCTGTACAACTTTGGGTACACAGCTCACCATAGTGGTTCTCTAACGCGTTTCACAAAGTGCCCAAGTGCCCTATGTGGTGAGCTGTATAGCTGACGTTTTCTGAAATTTAAAGGGACAGTGTAGTAGTAAAATTACAAGGTCTAATTCGTTAGAGCAAGTATTTTTTAACTACTCACCTTGGTATTATTTCAACCCCTGAAAATGAGCCATAAGCATTGTGATTGTCATGGTTGTACGTCCGCCACTGCCAATTCGTTCACCTGCTTAGGACTAGCAGTTCTCTGTGGCTTCAAAGCAATATTTTAACTTTTTAAGGGTTAAACTCATAAAGTTCCAGGGCACGTAGTGAAACATTACATGCTGTAATTAATTTGATTATCTAACTTTCCGACTACAGTGCCCCTTTAAAAAAGATAGACATTGATTTATAAACTGAAGTTCCACTTTATTATTTCAGCACATGTGCACATACAAAATTACTTTTTCTGACATCAAATAATGTTTAAACTGAAGAAAGGGATTCTGGGTAATGATATGGAAGTGAGGTCACAGTGCTTGATTTTTTAACTCCCTCACGCTAGTGTAAAACACACCATGGATAGTAGAGTGCAGAATCTAAAAACTTATCGACATGTGGTCGTTTTCTAACATCTGCACAGAGAAGCTGGTATATAAAGTATTGTCAGGCTAATTTGCATATTCTTACCCAGCATCCTCTTCTCCAGTGGAAACACTTTGCTAGGGGAGGGTTTATATGGGGAAAATATATATATATATTTTGTTGAGATATGCATATATGCTATACAATAGACAGTTACACAAATATATAAGTGAGTGTGTGTGTAATATACAGGAAAATATCACTATAGTTTACTAGTCAAGAGAAAAAAAGTTGCTTGTCCACCCAATATTAAAGGGATATGAAACATTTGCATTTGAGATTCAGACAGAGCATACATTTATTTTTTAGAAAATTCCAATTTACTTCTATTATCAAATTTGCTTTGTTCCCATAGTATTCTTTAATGAATAGATATCTAGGAGGTTGTCTGGAGAACTGCATGGCAGGAAATAGTGCTGCCATCTAGTACTCTTGCAAATAATTAACATCCTTGCTACACTGCTCCAGACATGAGCAGGATCCTAAGCTTATACTCCTGCTTTTCAACAAAAGATACCAAGCGAAGGAAGAAAAAAATAAATTAGAAAGTTATTTAAAATTGCATGCTCTATCTGAATCATGAAATAATTTTTTTTTGTATTTCATATCTCTTTAAAAATAGGTAATTTGCTGCAATTTCTTTCTCATCCATGACTAGCTGTCACATGACTAGCTGTCACATGACTAGCTGTCACATGACTAGCTGTCAATAGGAAATAGTTTATTTTGCTTTTTCAGTAACAAATTCAGTAACAAATTCTCTGGCAGCCTACAGGGTTTCTTATTTAACCTTTTACACATCCACAAGTCATAAACCCATTCTAAAATAATTGATTTTTGACACTTAAAGAGCTCAGCAATAAATGTTTACAACTTATATAAGATAACATTATCCAATTTTTTTTTTTTATTATTCCCCTAAAGTAAAATCAAGTTGTGGAACATATTACCAGCAACAACCAGGACAGCTTTGAGATTAAAATATAGAAATGTTAGATCAATTTTCACATATCCCTAAGGCTCTGTCTAATCCTACCCAATACTGTTTTAGGATATCTTGCAGTGAGATTTCTGCTGACTGGCTGTATGGATAGGGAAGATAAGACATCAGTTATTTCTCACCAGCTCAACAGCTCAAATATTTTCCCCAAAACACTTGTAGAAATTTAGATAGCTGAGTTTTCTCACAGTATATCAGCTCTTTACAGGGACATTGTACTATTTTTCTTTGCATAAATGTTTTATAGATTATCCATTTATATAGCCCACCTGGGAGTGTTTTTGTAACAATGTATAGGTTTGCTTATTTTTTTTAAAAAAATTGTGCTGTTTTTCAGATTCCTAACCAAGCCCTACAGTATCAGATGTAGACCCAAGTCTACACTCCTGCTGCTCCCGTTTGTCTAAAGGCTCTTTTCATATGAGGGTAGGGGTGAGAGGAGAGTGTATGCTCTTTATGCTTCCCCAGCCACTTTTAATGGGTGTCCCGGCCTAACTTCATCAGCAGTGCTAAACTGGGAGCTTCTAAGTAAGTTTTTAAAAGCTTTAATACTGGATTTTTAGATCAGTATCTGCTCATATTCTTCTTTATAGTAGTGTCTATTACATGCAGTTATATGAAAATGTGTGTACACTGTCCCTTTAATAATCAGTTCACCAATAAATATCAGTCACATAACCTTCTCTCTTGAAACATAAAGAACATGAGCAACACATGTTTTGCTGAAGGTATTTATTTATTGCATGAATTATCTAGCTCTGCAAATACATTAATATTCTTTGGAATATAAGGGACAAAATGAATACTAATAAATTAATATAATAATCAAAACTAGTATGTCCCTTTAATAGATCTACAATTGGTAACTATAAAATGTATAAACCACAAATTGTAATAAAAACAAATAATGCTTACCTGATAATTTCCTTTTCTTCCGTTGGAAAGAGTCCACAGCTGCATTCATTACTTTTGGGAAATAAGAACCTGGCCACTAGGAGGAGGCAAAGACACACCAGCCAAAGGCATAAATACTCCTCCCACTTCCCTCATCCCCAGTCATTCTGCCAAGGAACAGTAGAAGAAATATCAGGGTGAAAAAAGGTCCTAGAAGAATAAAAAGACACCCAACGTAGAAAAAGGGTGGGAAACTGTGGACTCTTTCCAATGGAAGAAAAGGAAATTATCAGGTAAGCATAATTTATGTTTTTCATCCTAATTGGAAAGAGTCCACAGCTGCATTCATTACTTTTGGGAAAACAATACCCAAGCTAAAGAGGACACTGAATGCCAAAATGGGAGGGTACAATAGGCGGCCCATTCTGAGGGAACCAAGCCAGAAACCACTACCCAACATAAAACTTTGAAAAGGAAAGACCCCAAGGGCACTAACCAGCAGATAGTCCAGAAGGCTAGCTAGAGACCGCAAAATCTGACTCAACTGAGCCAACAGTCCTCCAAGAGACACCGTCGCCCAGCAGGTGGGCCCTCACCAAGGGATAAGGCAAAGAAAAACCGAAGGGGAACCGAAAGGTCACCACAAAATCCATAAAAGGAAAAACCCCAATAGCGAGCACAGCTCACAAAGGCCCAAATGGGTCCTGACAGACAAGGGAAGGCTACGCCCAAACCAAGCAGAAACCAGAGGTTTAGGACCGGGCCTCGAAACAGAGAAACCTTTCTCTCAACATTGTGCAAAAGCACCGAAAGACAACTGAAGACTGAGTCCTCACATCGTCAGAACTAAGAATACTATAGTATTCAGACAAAATAAGAACATGCAACAGACCCAGACAAAAAACCCTGAGTCAAGAACACGCAGCCATCATTAGGATGACACAGAAGAATACTTGCTGAGAAGTAAAAAGCGGCTAGCAAGAGAACAGTTTACAAAAGGAGAATTCACAGACAAAGGGCACACTTCCAGGCAATCAAAGCCGCTAGACCTACACACAGGGCTCCAAAAGGGGAAGCACATAACCTCAACGAGACCCACTAAACCCCCGAGAGGTTACACCCAGAACCCAAAAGTGAATGGTAACCCGGGACCCTCAGCTCGTAAACCCAGGGGGCTAACTACAATGCCAACCTAGATCCTGAAGATGACAACGCATCTCAGAACCCACTCCCAACCGGGCCAGCCCAAGCATCGGTAGGTTTTGAAAACAGAACAGAAGAAAACAGAGCACGGGTGCCAACCCGACTCCTTAGAAACAGACGACAAGGCCGTAGACCCAAAGGAATCTACCAAAAGGCCCACCATAGTCTCGACACGGAGCCAGCAAGACTCCAGATGGAATGTAACAACCCAGAGAAAAGCACCCCTCTCTGAAAGGTTAACTCTCAGTTCCAACCTCCTGAATCCAAGAGAATCCCATAAGAAGGAGAATAAGCCCCCCGCCTTAAGAAAAGGGATGAGGCCAAAAAGGCAGAGCACCTGCCCACAAGGCACAAAGCCACAGGCTAAAGGAGAGATCAATCTCCAATGCAGATGAACTTGGAAGGAATTCCCCTAAGGAATTAGCTTGCTAACACACATCCAATGTGTAATAGCTGCAGCAGAGACACTGCAAACCCATTTGCCTGCAGAGCAGTGAATCCATAAGGTTACCACAGCAAGCTGACCAAGGGAAACCGACCATAAAGGCGTAAGTCCAGCCCAATGAGCATCAGCATTCAGACAACCTGGCCAACCGTGACCAGGTCAATTAGTCCAAGTAAAAGGACATAGCCCAAGTTCCCAGGAACTGGGGAACCCCGACCCAGCCCTAGAGCCAAAAAGTCCGGCAACAACTCCACAAAGGAAAACACTGACGAAGCCTCAGCAACCAGAAGCACCAGGGAGAAAACAGATCCGAGCCCCCAAATGTTTAAACAAACAATATCAGAGAACTTAACACCCCGTCTGATATAAAACACCAGACCACAGGGAGATATCAATGCAATATCCAGATCAACCCAGATAATGAGATAACTTGCAAGTCCGGACCCAAGGAAGAGACCACCCCTTGCCAAAGTCCAATGCTCCAAAGGAGCTAAGGCTATAAAAGTCGACACTAGAGCCTATAGACTCTCAAACATCGGCAGAACAACAAGCGAGGGGATACCCCGAAGCCAAAATCACTCGAGCAAAAGCTGGTCTCTGCATCACCTCTATACAATCAGAGGATCATAGAGAGAAAAGGACGCACAGCATCCCCAGCTCCGAGCAGAGCCCAAGGAGACCACGCCCAGTGCCCCTAACAGGGAACGACCATATCCCAGAGGGGAACCCAGGTCCCTAAAAGGAGACCCAACTCACATGGAGACAACAGAGGAAGACCAAAAGGTCTCATAAAAAACAGCTAGACAGTACGCAGGCAATGTGCAATAGCTGCAGCTGGTCACATTCTGCAACCCATCCGCTGCAAGGCAGCTGAACTACCCAATAAACTTCTAGCTGCTGAGAATTATGTCCAGAAGGACAATTCCCAGGGCCTCAAAAGAAAAAAAGGGTAAACTGCACAACTCGGCGGCAAGAGTTTGCAAGCCCACCAACCCTCCACTACATGGGAAGGAGCTCTAGGGTCTGACAACCCCAGACACAAGAGAGAGAGACACAGCAGAATTCCACTGACCCAGTCATCCAAAATGAAGGCTATAAGGACTGAGACAATCCTTTCTGCCTCACGGACCTACCAGTCCTCTAGAATGCTTAGTTGAACACAGAGGATAACATGAGCACTCAGCGCCTCTACCGGACCAGCCAAGCAGAGCGGTGCTACGTGTCCGAACAGCTACCAGACAGAACTGAACCCAAACAGGACCAGCCTGCAATCCGGGTCCTAACCGTCAAGCCGCATAAATCCTCCCTCAGAGGGAAAGAAGGAAAACAGACAGGACATCCTATCGGATGAAAATAAAATACAAGGCAAACCATAGGTTAACACACAAAAAGAAACAGGATTACCGCAGGACCAGTTAAACGGAGCCCTGATCTTCCAAAAAAACCTGGAAAAGATCTCAATACATGGAGAATCAGGAGATTACATCATCCCCACATGTCTAATGAGGTGCACCATTCGAAGAGCAGACTGAGTATTCCCATATCCGATAATGATAGGGTTGTTCAATAACTGAAAAAACATGTCTGAGTAACACGCAAAGGCACACTATTCTGTAAGGCACAGTCGAACCCTCAGGGAACTGTACAATCCAAGGTGGAATACCCGGGACAACAGGAGCAGGGAAGGGAAGGCACCACCCTGTCCTCAAACTCTATTCAATTTAGGAAATAAAGGTTCATCAGGCAATATGACCTCTGGAACTCCTGAATTCGCCAAAAAACTTCCTTTAGAAGAAGCTCAAATTCCTAAAACTAAAGTCTGGTTCCTCTGCAGCTGGAGGTTGAGAGGCAGCAGACTCCGACCCAGAAAGTTCATACTCTGATGTCTCAGAAGAACTTCATCCACGGATAACCCTATCAGTTAAATCCAAAAATTATGTGATGTACTCTCGGAAGGAGTGCAATATGTAGCCTTTCGCTTGTACTTAGCAGGGCGAGGTAAAGTATTAAGGCCGCAGACACCGCTGTCTGAACTGCACAGTAACGTCTGGAGAAAAAAGGCCCCCTCCAGATGGAGGATCCGCAATGCTACGGGAAAACTGCATGTGTATAGAGATAACAATGTAGGGTACGCACCTCACTGGACGACAACTCCTCAGAGGTGGCAGGCTCTGTGGTATCAAACATGTTTGATATTATCACATTATCAAGGCATATGGAACATAATTGAGAGGGGGAACTAGGGCAATATAAGCAGGAATTACTCTTTAGTAATAGAGGGAGTGCCCTCTAAAGTAACAGAATCCTCCATCGCTAGTGCAATAACCGGAGAACTAGAGAGATAAAACATCTTATTAAAAAAACGGCACCCTTATACCCCAATGGCTGGGGCACTCCCCACCTCCTATGACCCAGACAGTACAGAGATTTATGACTCCTCTCCGATAGTCCGGTCAGCAAAGAGGGAATAAATCACATAGTGCACAATGCAGGACTGTCCCTGCATGAGAGAAAGCACACCAAGCTTGTAAGCTGCATGGCACTCAAAGTGAAAGTGAAACCTGTATATTCCATAACAGCCTATGAGCCTAACATCTCTCACATAAAGCAGCATAAAATCAAATAAACATATAAGATTATTATTCCCTCCTGTTCAATAATCCCCCTAAGGAGATATTAACCCTTGATTCTATAAAGATAAAAGGCGCCACACTGTGACCCTGTCTTCTGTGTTAACATTATATAATAAAAAATGAAACAATCGTCTTACCAGAATCTACGCCGTGGAACAGGAACACGGCCCTTCAAGTGTGACAGGTCGTAGCATCGCTCCTGACATGGACTTGAGAGAAAAAGCAGTGTGCGAAACTCGTCTTCGCCGATTGCTGTAGGAGCTGTTAATATGAGTCGGGATGGTGTCGCAAAAGACAACTCTCCCTGCATCTCCGGAATCTAACTTTCACCCAGGCCCTCACTGAGAAGCTTATAGGGATACTTAAAACTCCTGTCCCATTGCGAAGAGTAGTACCCTCCATAAGAGACAAAACAAATTCTGACACTTCTCTGCCAACCTCCTGGGACGAAAGGCAAAGAATGACTGGGGGATGAGGGAAGTGGGAGGAGTATTTAAGCCTTTGGCTGGGGTGTCTTTGCCTCCTCCTGGTGGCCAAGTTCTTATTTCCCAAAAGTAATGAATGCAGCTGTGGACTGTTTTCAATTAGGAAGAAAAAGTGTTTTGTTTACAACCAGGTAGTGGAAGGTGCACTCATCAGGAAATAAATATAGTTCGGCAGCATGTCCTGTAGGGATGTTGCCCACTCATAGTGCGGCATTTTTAGCTGATAAGAGTTAATTGTATTCAAAGCGGCTGCAGCAAAAAGAGTACATTGTCCCTTTAAACTTTCATGAAAACCATTTTTGTTCTTTCGTTATTCAGAGCATAGACATTATAAATAGTTCCTAATTGAATTCTATTATCAAATTTGCTTCTTATAGTATTCTTTGTTAAAGAGATGTTTGAAGAAATAAATGGCAGGAAAACGTGCTGACATCTAGTGTTCTTGCAAATGTATAACATTTTTGCAAACTGCTGCCATATAGTTCCGCAGACACGTGCACGCTTCTTAGTTTATCTCCTTGCTTTTAAACAAACAATACTAAGAGACCAAAGAAAATGTATTAGTAAATTGGGAAATTGTTTAAAATGAAATGCTCTATCTGAATTTTGAAAGAAAAATTTGGCGTTAATAAGGGAAATTAAACACTAAATAAATGCTAGATAGAATGATGTTATCATAGAAAATATTAGCCTGAGAATAACATGTAGATGTATTTTTTAAAGTCTCATTAGTTGTTTAAATATTGACAAAATAAGTGTAAAGTTTTAGTCTCTATAAAACAATGAGAGCTGCCATGTTGTAACTTAGGTTACCTTCTCTGCAGTGGCCAATTAGGAATAGTTATAAATAGGTCACTAGAGTGTGCAGCCAATGGCTGTGCGGAATATAACTGTTTCAAACAGGAACTGTAAAACTCACAATTTCAGCATGGAATTATAGGAAAAGGGGACAAAATAAATAATCAAATTATATTGTAAAGGTATATATATATATATATATATATATACACACACACACGATTTATCATTTTGTATTACCATCTCAAAGTGTTTGAAGTCTCTTTAATGTTCAAACACTGTACTGTGAATGACAACTCATTCCATACTACAAACTCCAAAATTGTAGAACTGCTTTTTCCCAGAAGACAATCAATTCAAAATCTGTGTTGGTAAACGAGCCAGAATAAAAAAAAAATTCTAACAGTATATCATGACCCAGATATTTTAGTAATCTCTTAATGACTCCCAGAAATACCAGATTAAATTAAGATGTGTTGTGAGGAGTCCAACACAAATGCATAGATACATTGACAGACCTTTTCAGTTATGTTAATAGCTATCCGGATTCCCCCCAGTGAGCAAGACAGATGCAAGACTTGAGCAGTGCGATTTTTTTTTCTTACCACTGGAGAGCGGATTTGCTGTGATTAGCCTAATCTGTTCTTACCTCATCACATGCTGCACATCGAGGTTTCAAACACTCTGCGTGATGTCGGCCACAATAGATTTTTCCTTCTTGATAGAAATAAATAAGGTCAACAAGCAACTCGTTGCAGATGGAGCATACAAAGCACTGAGGATGCCAGCATATTCCATGTCCCGCTCTAGACGCAAAAACAGCGATATCTCCTCCATTGATCTGCCCTCCACACTAAAAGAAAAATACAAAGCAAATACTGTTATTTATCTACATAGAAAGTAAAAAACAGAAATGGTAATTAATTGTCATCACGACATGTTGCAGTTAAATATTAAATGCATCTAAAGAGCAAAAGAATGTCACATCATTACGCTGATTAATCACATGGTTGAATAAATAAAGATAGTTTAAAGGCCATAATATTTGAAAAATTACATAATCTAATTAAGTGGAGCATGTCATTTTAAGACTATCGACCCTGCACTACTGTATGTTTTTACCCCCTGCAATAACGCACAATAGAAGTACCGCTCGGGACCTGCAGAGCACTGCTGGCCCTAAGCGAAAACTGCAGCTGATCCAATCACACGATTCAGATGTGTAAGCGCTGCTGTTTCAATCAGCTGCAGTTTCCTTCTGAACAAGCAGTGCTCTGTGGATCACAAATAAGAGCAAGGATGATTATGGCCCTTTAAATGGACATAAAATCTATAATTGAAATGAATGCATTTTACTTTCTTTATCAGCGAAGAGGAAACATGGGAGGAGGCCAGAAAACATTTTTCCCAGTCAATATTTTAATTGCAGACTTCCGAACTTTCCCTATTTGAGAGGGACAGTCCCTAATTCTGATCTCTGAGACAGCACTATGTCCCAAATTGAAGATTTCCCCTTAGCCCCACCCATGCACTGCCCTGACACACCCACCAACTGCTTAGACACACCCACCTATTACCCACCAACCACTCAGACACACCCACCAACCGCTTAGACACACCCACCTATTACCCACCAACCACTCAGACACACCCACCAACCGCTTAGAAACACCCACCTATTACCCACCAACCACTCAGACACATCCACCACCCACACCCACAATTCCATCCACTAACCAAATCACCCCTGACCCCTCTCAACACAGCTCCATCCACAAAATGGGAACAAACCCCTTCTGTGTCCCTATTACCCAACTTGTTGAGGTATGTTAACGTAAAATTATGAAAAAGAAATCGGCACTCTCACAAACAAATGCAAAGCAGAAAACAAACTGATTACACTTGCTGGATTTAGCAAACAAAAAACGGTTGTTTATTTCATAGGTGATGTTTCCTCAGACCAAAAGTCTGGTCATAAAATTTTAAATATTGCTAATGGCATTATTACCTTGTGTTACTAGTGTTTATCCTATTTTAAGTTTTTATATATATATATATATATATATATATATATATATATATATATATATATATAAACCTTGGCTGGGCATGAAATAATAAGTATAAGTTCTATTGATATCTCTGAAAAATGCAAATACAAAGAGTAACTTTACCTGAAGATATAAAACCCGAGTCGTAGGACTTTTTGGTATGAGTGCATTCAAGTTTTACAGCCTAGGGATGGGCGATTGTGTTTATAATCAAATTTGAATGTTAGAACGAATGTTATTGTAGCAATTCGATTTACCTAATCGAATGTTGATAAGAACGAATATTCTTAAAAATTCTATTACTTGAATGTGACATTCGAATTTGAATACTACATTCGAATGTTACATTCAAATTTGAATATGACATTTCGAAATTGAATATGATATAAAATACATAGCTAAAAATTCTATTATTCGTACGGATATTTTCGAATGTTATTGAAAAATTCTAAAAAAGAAAATTCTAAAATAGTATGTTAGAATGTTTTATAAACATTCAAAAATTTTATTTGAAATTTTGAATTTTAGAAACATTTGCCCATCCTTATTACAGACCTGAAAACATCTATTAAAACAATAGCAAATGCGGTTTCTATTTTTTTCACTTTGAAGTAGGAAAAAAAGGATTAATATTTCTGTAATTAAAGGGACACTAAGAGATTTTCCAATTTCCTTCTATTATTTAACTGCACAATCTTTTTATATTCATACTTTATGACTGAAAGTCCCTTTTATTTGTTCCTCTGGTAAATAATTCCTAGCATTTCACAAACGTTAGGATTTACTAACACTTTAACAACCATATATTACTTGCAATGACACAAACACATTTGACTAGGAGAATTGTAGATAAAAGTATGAAAGGAACATGTGTGTGCTTTGTGTAACTATTCTTAAAGACAGTGGCAATCTGTAATAGCTCTAAAGGAATGAACCCAAACCTTAAAGGGACAGAAAGCCCATTGTAATTACAAGACATTTCAGTTTTTTTGTTGCTATAGAATAACATATCAGCTTGTCTTAACACTTTTTGTTGTTTTTTTTTTTTTAAATTAAAGGGATACTACCAAATGTTTTCTTCTTCTATGATTCGGATAATTTACTCCTATTATCAATTTTTCTTCGTTCTCTTGGTATCTTTATTTGAAAAAACTAGAATGAAAGCTTAGGAGCCGGACCTTTTTTGGTTTAGCACCCTGGATAGCGCTTGCTGATTGGGGGCTACATTTAGAAACCAATCAGCAAGTGCTACCCAGGTGCTGAACCTAAAATAAGCCGTCTACTAAGCTTTCATTCCTGCTTTTCAAATAAAGATATCAAAAGAAAGAAGAAAAATTGATAATAGGAGTAAATTAGAAAGTTGCTTAAAATTGCCTGCTCTATTCCACTGGTTTTCAAACCTGTCCTCAGGCATCCCCAACAGTTCAGGTTTTCTGGATAACCTTAGGTGAGAACAGGTTAAATTACCAGGTTTCCTAATCAGCTGATTATTTCACCTGTGCTCTAGTTCAGATATCCTTAACAGGTTGCCTGTTAGGGAGACTTGATAACAGGTTTAAAAACCAGTGCTCTATTCAAATCATCAAAGACAAAATTTGGGTTTAGTATCCCTTTAAAGTGAAGGTCAATTTTCATGTGAAAGTGCCCGGTTTTTAAAAAAAACTATTAAAAACAAGGGCACTTTCATTCATGAAAATTGACATTTCAGCCGTTTTTTTAAAATATACTTACCTTTTCTTCTTGAAGCCACTCCAGTGCTTCACCAGCCCATCGCAAGCCTCTTCATACGTCAGCAATGACGATTCCGGCATCCTCCAATCACTGTTTCCCACCAGGGTAATCATTGCCTGAGGCAACGCCGTGATTGGAGGAAGTCGGTTTCTTCATTGCTGGGTAAGTAAACCAGGAAGAAGCAGACGGGGCATCGCTTCAGAACGGCGATCCAGCGTTTCAGAAGAACAAGGAATGTCAATTTTCATGAATGAAAGTGCCCCTGTTTTTAATAGTTTTTTTTAAAAACCGGGCACTTTCACATGAAAATTGACCTTCACTTTAACATCTTTGTTACTGCAATTATTTTTAAATAGCAAAACAAGACCTGCCATTTCCCTTCTTTAGAGGAGCCAATCTGGAGTTTAGTCCACAGATTACAAGGCTAACCACAGTCAAAAAAGTTAGTATGATTACCTTGTATCTAAGCATCTTCTGACAGCTCCCTGATAAAAAGACCTTTTTTTATTTATTATCTATTGACTTGCATTTTACCAATTAGTGCTGTGTTGTGCTAACTCTTAAATAACTCCCAGAGCATGAGCAGAATGTTATCTATATGGTTCACATAAACTAGCACTCCCCTGTTGTGAAAAGCAAATAAAAAAGCATTCAGATAAGAGGCAGCCTCAATGGCTTAGAAATGAGCATATGAGCCTACCTAGGTTTAGCTTTCAACTAAGAATAACAAGAGAACAAAGCACTTTTGATGATAAAGGTAAATTGGAAAGTTGTTTAAAATTACATGTCCTGTCTGAATAATGAAAGTTTAATTTTGACTAATCTGCCCCTTTAAAGCCACTAGGGATACATATGTAGCAGGGTTAGCCTTGAGAAGTCTGTGGAGTGCATTTCAGGTTTTGAGAATTAAAAATTGCTCAATTTTCACAGCTAATTCATCAAAAGTGGGCAAAATGAATGCTGAAAATACATTGCAAAGTTTTTTTCATTATGCATAACTAAATATTTCACAAACAAACAATCTCAAGGTGTTCACTGTAAATTATTGCAGCCTCTTCTGAAATGTATAAGACTGTTTTATGACACTAGAATCATGAAATAATTTTTTTTTTCTTTCATGATTCAGATAGAACATACAAGTTGAAACAACTTTCCAATTTGCTTATATTATCTAATTTATTTTGTTTTCTTGGTATTCTATGTTGAAAATGATACCTAGGTAGGCTCAGAAGCTGCTGATTGGTGGTTGCACATATATGCCTCATGTTATTGGCTCATCAGTTGTTCAGTTAGCTCCCTGTAGTGCATTGCTGCTTCTTCAACAAAGGATACCAAAAAATTGAAACAAATTGGATAATAGAAATAAATTAAAAAGTTGTTTAAAATTGTATTCACTATCTGAATCATGAATTTTGGGTTTCATGTCCCTTTAAGGATACAAAGAAATTCTGAATTTTTTTAGTCACTTCCAAATAATATTTGTGAGCTCTGATAACATTACACATGGGAAGGAGATCTTAATCATGCACATAAAATGAGGAATCTGCAATCTCAAGAAGAAATGGTCTAATGCATTAAATAAGGGGGTTAGGATAATATTCTCCCTCTCTTTGCTTCACTTGATTATTTAAAGGGACACTAAACCCAAAAATGTTCTTTCATGATTCAGATAGAGCATGCAATTTTAAGCAACTTTCTAATTTACTCCTATTATCAAATGTTTCTTTGTTCTCTTGGTATCTTTATATAAAAAAGAAGGCATCTAAGCTTTTTTCTTGGTTTAGAACTCTGGACAGCAGTTTTTGATTGGTGGATGAATTTATCCACCAATCAGCAAGGACAACCCAGGTTGTTCACCAAAAATGGGCCGGCATTTAAACTTACATTCTTGCTTTCAAATAAAGATTCCAAGAGAATGAAGAAAAAATGATAAGAGTAAATTAGAAAGTTGCTTAAAATTTCATGCTCTTTCTGAATCACAAAAGAAAAAAATTTGGGTTCAGTGTCCCTTTAAGTCATATTCAAAGAGAAAGACAACCAGAGGAAAGAAAGAAACTAGGTTGAAGCCCCAGGAAATATAGCCACAATATCTGCTTTAGGCATAACATCTGGCAATTCTACAGCTGTCCCATGGGCTTCTGCAGAAATGTGTCAAGAAAATAAAATGCCCCAAGCATAATTATGTCAGGGGCAACATGTGCAGCTAGAGGGAGCTGCTTAAAGGGATATGAAAACCAAAACTTGATTCAGACAGAGCATACCATTAGTTTCAAATTTACTTTTATTATCAAATTTGCTTTGGTACCATGGTACTCTGTGTTGAGGTAGGCATCTGGAACACTACATGTAAGGAAATAGGGCTGCCCTCTAGTGCTCTAATAGATAACATTCTTGCAAAACTGCTGCCCTATAGTGCTCCAGAAATGGCTGATCTTCGAAACATATGTCCCTGCTTTCCAACAAAAGATACCAAGAGAAGGAAGAAAATTTGCACATATTGATGGTTTTTTAAATTGCATTAAGCTTGGTTTAAGGAGTCTCTCTTCCACTGGGATATTAAGCACAACTGCAAAATGTGAAACCATACAAAAGGAATTACATTTAAAGTGGCTGCCATCCAACTCTAACACCATCATGTGATTAATAGCACAGGGAACTGTGTATGCTTGGTATCCCTAGCCATATCAAGGTCTTCAATTTTAATTAGGAAGAATACTTTGGTAGACTTGTATCTGGTATGTTTAATTTGCTATCCAAATGTGTGAAGAGACTGAATCTTGTTGTATTGACGTATTTAAAGCTGTTAGCTCTGCTGAAAGGTCCTTAACACAAATTTAGTACAGATAAATTACAAATATACTCTGCAACTTGATGTGAATATAAACGCTAAAGTGTTAGAATAGATCATAATCTATTAATTACCGATCACAAGAGGATTGGTACATAACTCTTGTTTTCAAAATAATCTTTCATCTATTTAAAATCCTGCAAACCAAACATTATTGATAAGTGTATAGTGTCAGCTGCTACTATAGAGTGACAGACACTATATTACATCTACATCTTTTTGTTAACCCATGGTTGTCATAATGCTGTAACCAGAGGTGGGACCAAGTCATTGTTTTGCAAGTCACAAGTAAGTCTAGAGTCTTTGCATTTAAGTCTCAAGTCAAGTTCTAAGTCAACACAGGGAAGTCCCAAGCCAAGACAGGCAAGTCCAAGTCAAGTTGCAAGTCCTCAACTTTAAGCTAGCCATTTGTGCTCTTTTGCCAAATTTAGTTTGTGAGTATTAATTACTATAGTATATGTATACTAATTTATATCAGGAGGTTTTTTTAAAATATGTTTATCACTTCCCAGTTCAATTTTAGGTGAGATTAGGTATAAACTATTTTCACTAAGGGGATCTATCTATTTCAGTTCAATTTGTCTGTCTAGATATGTGCTTCGAAGTGTGACATTCACTTAATAAGGACAAACAGTAACAAAAAAGTATTTTATTGGTACCTCAGAGTAACAAAGTCAAAATCATTGTATAGAAATAACACAACTAGAGAGAATGTATGTCAGTGAGTACTATTATATCTAAGCCCTAAAACAATTATTTGGTACCTCAAGGAAAAAGATTACGTTAGAGAGGAAACAGATGCAGAAGAAATAACTGCTACAATACTTCACCATACTTTACAAGTATCAGATGAAACGGATGCAGACGAACCCATGATGTCATTCAAAAATGCTGTGCTACCAATATATTGTTCTCCACACACAAAAAATGTGCCAGCTGGGTGGTATTTTGAAGTAGCCGGGTGGCATTTTGAAGTAGAGTCGAGTCACAAGTCATCAAATTTGGAACTCAAGTCCATGTCAAGCCCAAATCATGCAACTTGAGTCCACAACCCTGTCTGTAATGATCTGATTTATGTGAGCAGCTTGTCAAACTAAACTAGACGCAGAGCCTCTACTACCAGTCGCTATATTTGAAATGCGTATATATAGGTATAGGTATTAAAAAAGTACATTTGAAAGTCCTAAGGCTACAATTCTTAAACATAAAAATATTATTTAATATTTTATTAATAAACATGTAAAAAGTAAGGCTTATGATTTTGTGTAAATTACATTTTTGACCTTATTGATCATTATAGAATTGATCAACAGCATAGATTTTTTTAATTGCATAAATAAGCATTTTCCTCTTGCATTTATCTTTGTAAAATGTTACAGTAAATTTCAATGCTAAGTAGCATTGTTTTCTGATGTTTAGGGGTTGCCATAGTAACTGCCAGACATAATTGTTCTTAATAATATTGCCTCCATTTTGTATACTGCCAACCCGAACTGTGACTGAAATCCAGCTAGTTTGTGTACTAAATAGATCTGTGACTTTATTGTGTACTTTCCCCATATTTAACCAATAGATAACAAGATGATGAGACAAAATAGATAATATAATTAAATTTGAAAGAGGTTTAAAATGGCATACTCAATCTGAATCATTAAAGATTAACTTTAATGTTACATTCCCTTTAAGAATTCTGCAGAACATCTATGGCCAGCCACTGGAGACACCTTAAAGGGACATTGTACACTAGATTTTTCTTTGCATAACTGTTTTGTAGATGATCCATTTATATAGCCCATCTGGTAGTGGTTTTATAAAAATGTATAGTTTTGCTTATTTTATGGATAACATTGTGCTGATTTTCAGACTCCTAACCAAGCCCTACAGTGTCAGATGTATACACGTGTTTACGGACTCCTGCAGGCTCCTCTTTGTTATCAGTCTTTTCATATGCAGGTAAGGAGGGAAGGTGGGATTGTCTGCTCTTTTTGTTTACCCAGCCCCTTTCAATGGGTGTTCCAGACTACCTCATCAACAGAGCTAAGATGGGAGCATCTAAGTAAGTTTTTAAAGGTTTTATAATGGATTTTTAAATCAGTATCTGTGTACATCTTCTTCATAGAAGTGTCTATTACATGTTGTTATCTGAAAATTGGTGTATACTGTTCCTTTAAGTTGTACCCAACAAGACTATTTCATCCATAACAAAACTGAATATTCGACCAATCACAAACTCTTACATAAACCATTTTGTGGCTGTAGTTATTTGTTTCCCACGCTTGTGTTTGTTGGGTGAGATATGTATTGGGCACCCCTTGTAACCATAGAAAAAAAGCAAGCAACCGAAAAGATTGGTAAATCAATGTTCAATTAATTTTGAACATGATCTTGTCTATACAGTGAAAGCCAATTGACTATTGCCAAAGTGTATATCACTCTGTGCCGATGATATTATGAAAAGTGAATGTAAATTTTGAAGAAACCTATATCGTCTTATTGTTTTGTTTTTTTACTGGATTCTTACGACTATCAAAATTAAAAAAACTGTGTTTTCCTATATAGGTCACAAATGAGCGCCGCAGGAAGTTAATATAAAGTCACATAAAGCTGTGTTTAATAGCAAAAAGTGCTTAGACTTAATAATGCAAAATGCGTTAGTAAATGGGATGCCTCAAGTCATGTAAGAAAACCCCAGGGAACTTGTCTTCTAAAACTAGCTAAATCAGAGGAAGAAAATCTTAAATGCAGAGATTAGGTTAGGAAATAATCAGGGCATAAGCTTTGAAAGGAAAGTTTTTTTTAAAAAAAAATATATAATAACATCATATACAGTTTTTGCTGTGGGGAATCTGGGATGCAAGGTTATCTGTTTAATTAAAAAATTAATTCATATAGCTAACAATAGTTATTACTATAAACAGTACAGTAAAAAATAATGGGCACAGAAACCCAATCTTTAAATAGGGTTATTTTCTTTTTTTCTTTTTTATTTTTTTTTAAAAAGGACATTTTATTTTTCTGAACTTTTCTATAAAGAGACGTTTCCAGTTTTCTTAAAGGGAGATGAAATACAATTGTTTCCAGTTTACTTCTTTTATAAAATTTACTTCATTCTCTTGGTATCCCTTGTGGAAGGAGCAGCTATTCACTACTCAGAGTTAGCTGAACACATCGGAAGAGCCAGTGACAAGAGGCATCAATGTGCAGCTACGAATCAGTAGCTAGCTCGAAGTAGTGCATTACTGTTCCCATGCCTACCTAGGTATGCATTTAAACATAGGATGTCAAAAGAATGAAGCAAAATAGATACAATTAATTGGAACATTGTTTAAAACTGAATGTTTTATTATTATTATTACACTTTATTTATAAAGTGCCAACATATTCCACAGCTCTATCCATGGGTACATTTCATTTAAATACAATAAATGATACAAAGAGACAAGACAAAATTTGACAAACAAATACAGGAGGAATTGAAATCTCTATTCCGTGGGAACTTACAATCTAAAAGGGTAGGAGGGTGAGAAACAGGAGGTGAGGACTGCAAGAATGATGTTAATACATGGTTAGAGGAGGGCAGTTATTAGGTAAGTGGAATTCATTTGTTACTGAGTTGGGTGATAGGCTTCCCTGAACAAAAATGTAGTTTCAGAGCGTTTAAAAGAGGGCAGATTAGGGGAAAGCGTGAGGGAGAGCATTCTGAAGAGTAGGTGCTGCATGAGAGAAGTTCTGTAGTCTAGTATGGGAATAGGGGATGATAGAAGATGCAAGAAACAGGTCATTGTTGGATCTTAGTGGGCGGGCTGGAGTATGTTTGTTGATTAGTGAGAATAGGTAGTGGGGAGCGGCTTGGTGAGGGCTTTGTAGGTCAGGGAGAGAATTTTTAAATTTATTTTGCTGTGAATAGGGAGCCAGTGAAGGGACTCGCAGAGAGATGCAGCAGATACAGAGCGATGGAAGTAGTGGATTAATCTAGCAGAGGCATTAAGGATGGATTGAAGGGGGAAGAAGCAGGAAAGAGGAAGGCCAGTGAGTAGGTTATTGCAATAGTCAAGTTGGGAAATTACAAGGGAGTGGATTATTTGCTTTGTGGTGTCAGCGCTCACAAACGGGCAAATTCTGGAAATATTGTGAGGGTGGTTGCGGCAGGATGAAGAGAGCGATTGGATGTGGGGGATGAAAGGCAGGTTGGAGTCAGGTATAACTTTGAGGCAGTGTACTTGGGGTGATAGGGAGATAGTGATGCTGTCAACGGTGAGAGTACATCTAGGGAGAAATGTAATATAAGCAGTCGGTGATGTGAGAAAAGTCAGAGGGAGAGAGAGCAGGGGTGGGGAGGTAGATCTGGGTGTCATCAGCATAGAGGTGATATTTGAAGCCATAGCTGTTGTTTACCCAGTGAAGAAGTATAAATGGAGAAGAGTAGAGGACCCAGAACAGATCCTTGAGGTACTCCAACAGATATTGAAGAGGAGGAGTTGCCAGAAAATGACACAAAAAGAACCTGTGAGAAAGATAAGAGTGGGTCCAAGAGACAGGAGTGTCTATAGGAGGAGGGGGTGGTCAACTGTATTGAAGGCAGTTGAGTGATCAAGTAAGATAAGTATAGAGTAGTTAACGTTACTTTTAGCAGAAAGAAGATTGTTAGTAACCTTGGTGAGAACAGTTTCAGTTGAGTGTTGGGGTGGAAGCCAGATTGCAGGGGATCAAGCAAGAAGTTGGAGGACAGAAAGAGGCTTAGGCAGTAGTAAACTACGTAGTTTTTCCAGGAGTTTTGATGTTAGTGGAAGCAGTGATATGGAGCGGTAGTTTAAAGGAGAATTAGGATCAAGTGAGGGTTGTTTTTGAGTATAGGAGTGTCCTTTGCATGTTTGAAAATGGGAATGAAAATGTAGAAAGGGAAAGGTTGAAGATGTGAGTAAGAGTAGGAGTGAGGTTGGAAGACAGAGAAAGTATTAGCTGGGAAGCGATAGGGTTGAGAGGGCAGGTAGTGAGGCTTAAGGAAGATAGTAAGGAACAAACTTTATTCTCTGTGGCTGGAGGGAAGATACAAAGAGTGGCAGAGAGGATGACTGGGGGTGGAGTTGGAAGATTAAAGGTTAGTGTCAGGATGGTGCTTCGGATAGTATGTGTTTTCTTTAAAAAGTAGTCTGCCAGAACTTGAGCACTAAAGACAGATGGAGGGGGTGGTGCAGGTGGGGAGAGAAAATAGTTGAATGTAGAGAGAGTCATTTAGGGTTCGAGGAAAGAGTAGTTTTGCTTGGCTAAGTGAAGGGCAGATGTGTATAAATGAAGAATGAACTTATAGTGAAATCTGCTTCAGAGTGAGATTTCCTCCAGACTCACTCAGCAGTGCGGGAACATTTTTGCAAGTAGTGTGTTTGTTTAGAGTGAATCATAAAATAAAAAGTTTGTGTTTCATGGCCCTTTAACTGACACATTCAGTCAAAAGTAATAAAATGCACCACTTAACTTGACCAGTTACTATTTTAATTGGTAATAATAAAAACATTGTATCCCTGAGTGCATACTCCTATTTTCCTATTGAGCCGGTGTAGAGCTTTAGGTCATGTGTATGAGTATCTGTTGACGTGCATGAGTGGTTAGCACCAGTGACAGAACCGTTACTCACCATGCATGTGTAAGTGTGAGATAAGAGTGAATGAAACTGATGACTTATGCACTTGTCTGACAAAGCAAAGAAAATCATGCAGTCTGGGATAGGTTTTTTTCAATAACTGAAAAAGGAAGTAATATTTTAATTAACATTAAAGTCAAAATTAACCTTTCATGATTCAGAAAGAGCAAGCAATTTGAAGACACTTTTAAATTAACTTATATTATCAAATTCGCTTTGTTCTCTTGGTATCCTTTGTTAGAAAACATATGTACATATCCTTATCAGCAACAATGCACTACTGGCAGTTTGCTGGTGACTGGTGGCTACACAAATTTGCCTCTTGTCATTGGCTCACCATAGGTGTTCAGCTAGCACCCTGTAGTGCATTACTGCTCTGGAGCTGACTTTAAATATGTGTTTAATCCATATACAGGTCTGAAACATGTAGTTATATGCAAGCAACAGGACAATAATAAAATACGCAACTGGGCATTTTCTTTTTACACTTTTATGTCCATTTAATTATACTTTGGGGGACAAATATGTACTAGATAAATAGGCAAATATATATATTTTATTGCTTTTTTAGGAATAAGGTTGTTGTATTATCGTCCTTTAAATTACGAGACAGCTGACCTTGACCTGAGAGTTCAAGGTCATTGTAAGAAGAAGTCTTTTTTATTACTGTTTTATACACAGAATTATAAACTTCAGCTCTGATCTGGTTTTATGATTCAATTGAAGGAATATACAGAAGACAGAGTGGGGAAGGCTTTAAGTTGTGGTATCATCATATGTCTTGTAATGTTGCTGAATAATATTTCAGCAATAGTTTAGATTGTAGCTCTTCATCCAGACTAGATGTTACAGAATTTCTGAATATATGTAACGCTAAAATTGTTTGTGTATAGGTAATATGTTAATAGTTTACTTTCCAACGTAATCCTTTAATCCAGGGATGGCGAACCTTGGCCCTCCAGATGTTTCATAACTACATTTCCCATGATGCTCAACTGGACTTCAGAGTGCCTAAGCATCTTGGGTAATGTAGTTCTGAAACATCAGGAGGGCCAAGGTTTCCCATCTTTGCGTTTAATCTAATTTGCTTTGTCCTCTTGGTATCCTTTGTTAAAATGCACATACCTAGTTAGTCTCAGGAACAGCAATGCACTACTGGGAGCAAGCTTCTGAATGGTGGCTGCAAAAAGCATGCCTCTTGTCATTGGCCCACTAGATGTTTTCACTTTGCTTCAAGTAGTGCGCTGCTGCTCCTTTAACAAAGGATACCAAGAGACTGAAGCAGATTTGATAGTAGAAGTAAACTGGAAAGTTGCATGTTCTTTCTGAATTATGAAATTGTTGGGTTTCATGTCCCTTTAAGTATTTTAGCAGCCTCCAACTTACTTATCAAATAAACTCTCCTTGAGACAGGACAATGTCTATCTAAATGCTCAATCCTTTTTTTTGCTTCTTATTTGGCAGTGGTGTCAGGTATCAGCCTGTACTCTGGAAAACAGTTCCACTCTAGTCTCAGAACTGAATCTACATTCTACAATTGACAATACACCAGGTCATAACGCGTTGCCGACCAAAATGTAACGATTTCGAGTGCTATTACGGTCTCTGTTTGTTGTGGAATAAATCAACAAGAGCAGCTTTTTTTCACAGTTAAATTATGTGAGAGACAACAGGCTTCTTTGAAGCTTATTTATGCTCAACTTATAGTTTTGCCACAGTATGATTACAGTTTTCTTTGATGCTCCTAATCAATTTTGTTTTGCAGTATTTGCCGTGGGGTAATTTGCAGATAAATGCAGGAACAGTTATACTTGACACGGGCAGATGACTGGACTAGCGAGACTAAGGGCTAGATTTATTAAGCCCTTACGGCAGCAAGTTCTCTCAAGAACTTGCTCGCCGTCATTTATCAAGCAGCGGTCACCAGACCGCTGCTTCCTAAGCCTCTTCGCCACCTCTAATCTGGCGAAATTCAATCTCCTCGGTCTAGTCAGACCGAGGAGATTGACAGCTCCTGCCCGCGCGTGATTGGCTGTGCGCGGGCAGGGGGCGGGATTGCACGCAAGCGCAAAATTGCGCTCGTGTGCAATGCCGAATACCTGCGGGTATTTTCGCCCCGCCACAGGCGAGCTGAGGCGTACAGCCCCTGTACGCCTCAGCTTTAATAAATCTAGCCCTAAGGTGTCGATTTATCAAAGGCTTTTGCCAGCCTTTGAGACCCTACTGCTGCAGGTTCTCACAAGAGAACCTGCTTGCTGTATTTAACAATCAGCGGTTATCAGACCGCTGCTTTCCTAACCTTTTGCCACCAATTCAATCTCTGCAGTCTAGTCCGACTGGGGAGATTGAGCTCCAATAGGCTCCATATATTATGTGTGCTGTCTCGACTTTAACCACATTTGTTAGTTCCTCCAAATATTCAGTTCTAGAACCTTCCTTCACATTTATTTTTGTGTTTGAAACAGCTGCTTTTGCCAATTAAAATAATCACCTGTTGTTCTCATAGACATGTCCATATAAAGGGGCTGAACCTGCAGGTAAAGCAAAACTTATGTTGTCTTTGTCTAAACAAACAGCCTAATAGGTATTACAAATGCAAATTATGGCTGGGAGTTCAATGACCACAACCAGATACAAAAATCTCTCTCTCTTCAACCACCCACTGGAAGGTTAATTAGTACTATTGTCATTTCTTTATCTTTACATAGCTTTTCTACAATACATCTGCACTCATATTTTCAGTATATATTGCGGTTTCAACAGAAAAATATATGCTATTTCAAATAACAAAATAAAAATAAATGAGTGGTTACAAGCAATTAAATACACTCCAGCAGGTAAAATGGACCACTGAGAACACATTTTTTAATCTCATGCCCCCTTAAGTGAGGGGGGTGATTTCCAATGTTGGAAAACAGTTTTAAGGAGAGTCCCTTCTCATATAAATGTTTTAAAAAAAAAACAAAAAAAAAACCTAGCTTCTTTAGCCAGTGGAAGGTTAGCTGACTAAATGGAGTCAGTTAAAAGCTGAAGCTTCTTAATATGTAGAGCAAATGATCTCTGCACACAGGTTTATTTATAGTTTATTCAATAGGCTAACAGAGTGATTAACTGCCTCCAAGCCTTGTCATAAACAGTATGAGAATGCTGAAATGAGAATATGCAGACATGGAACTGCAAAGGTTTAGTACCTTGGTATTAGTTTACAGTGATGGATACTTCTTTAACTATATTCTCATTGTTAGTCAGAAAAAGAGATAGAAAAATAATAAGAAAAAAGAAAGAAAGAAAGAAAGAAAGAAAGAAAGAAAGAAAGAAAGGATGAGTTTTCCAATTAATAAACACTAAAAATCATAGAATTTATTCTTGTGGTCAAACCATATAATAACCTTCCCTACTTTTACAAAACTGAACAAAATACTACAGGTTTAACACAAAATATTTGGAAACACTCTCCCGAGAGGGGGAATCAAGAATTCTAACAAATATTTACACTACAGTGCACATTCTTTGTTAGTTTTCCCCTTCTTCTATTCTAAGCAGACAAACTGATCTTAGACTAAAAACAAGGTTCTCCGGACACAGCTGTGAAAACGAATACATTCCTTAGTTTAATGCTTCATCTGGAAAATACCAAACCTCCAGATTTGCATATTTTTCCTTTAGGATGAAAAGAACTGAAAGGAGAGTAAGGGGGGTAACATGCATGGTCAGTGGTGGTTCTGTGGGGGGGGGGGGGCAAGGGGTTCAGAGCATCCCAAACTTATTTTGCACCCCCATTGGTTTGAAGAGGAGGGTAAAAAGATGAAAATATATGCAGAATTTCAAAAAATGTGTAATCCGACGGCAGCATCTATAAATACATCTGCTATCTAATATGTAGACTTCCTAACAGTCTAGAAAAATGGATAAATATGAATATGAGCAACATAAGCGTGGGGTTGTAAACAATGACACACATCCTGTTGGCCTAATGAGAGAGGCAAATTAAACCAACGTCCGTTATCTAGCAATAGGAGACCTAAATGATTTTAGGGGAGGTGCTAGACGTGCCACGTTATGATTGGTTTAGTGCCTAAAGCAGTTGGGTTTAAAAGGAATGGTCCCAAGCACCTCGGTTTCTCAATTTCAGTCTAATATTAACATTGAAAAAGGTCGCTTTTAAACTTTAAACTCATTTGTTACTGTGAATTACACGCCTGTTATCAGCCAGGAAATATTGGGTTGTTTTCACAGTTTTATTAGAGGTGGTGGAAGGGGTGTGTGTTGCAGGGATACCTGATTTTATTATATATATTAAAGGTTATGTTTTAACCATTATTTATCCTGATTAGAGGAAGAGTGCTTTGAGCCCTGATCTGTTCCCTAACTTTCCTTGGGGTTATTGTTGTAGTTATATTTTGAGGGTAGCACTGGTGTTATGTCGAGAACTCCAATTCGTCAAGAACTCCAATCTGACGTCACTTCCGGTGACTCCTTTATTTTAATATCTGTTTTGCCTCTGTCTGGGGGGGCACCGCAGACCCTTTGACATACACCCCAAGTAAACCTTCGGGAACTCGCCCCCCTTGAACCCCCCCAGGCGGAGGCAAAATAGATAGTGAAGATAGACGATTACAGGGCCTATCTGATTGGTTGTTAATATTGTCATTTACTGGACACAGACCAATCAGATGTATCAGATTAGAGTTTTTGATCTATTGGAGTTCTCGACAGAACGCCGGTCCTATTTGTTACAGTAGGTCCTTTTCCTCTTTAGCAATCGCCATAGTGTCAGTAATACTATTTTTTGTCTGAAATATCAATATGACACACAATTTCAAATATGTTTTTTAATAAAATAAAAAAAATATGTAAGTCACAATGAATAGTCACCGTATCAATAGCAAGGTTTCTGGAACCGCCACAGTGCCTTGTATATTTACCTGCTCACAAATGGCACCCGTCATTGTAACTGGAAACGGACGGACATTTCCTCTTCCCAAATTCTCCCTTTTTCTTTGGTTGCTAAAAAGCTTTAACTCTCGTTTTTCTTCTTCGTCTAGAGAGTTGCAATACCGGACCTAAAATAAATGGTAAAGGTTAGCATTTCCACTTTAGAGGATTCAATTAAACTTACTGCAAACGCTGCTATATTATAGAGGTAGAAAATTATCTATATAATTTTTTTTTTAAAAAAAACAGGATAATTTGGGATTTTGAAGGTAGACAAGAGCCAGTTGGGACAAAGGACACAACTCAAAAATCTTCTGTTATACATATGAAATAGCAGCAATAAACATGTTCGTTTTTGCATGACAAAAGAAATCTATTTTGATTTTGATTAAAGGGAGATACAGGAGTAGATATTGAAATACTCTAATCTGCTAGAGCATGTTATTATTGCATTATTATTTGTACAACTAAGTGTTTACCCGTGCATAGAGGAAATACACTTCCAATACTGAGAACAACACGCTTGGTGATTTGGCAACTACTGTAATGCCTCCCCTGATTGGCTCAGCTCCAGACCAGTAGCACATTGTTGGCACAAATCTTTGTGGACGTTAAACGCATAGTTCTGTTCAAGCAACAGCAGAAAAAGAAATTAAACTAGCATATTAGAGTATCTCTTTAAATTGGATTTTGAAATATTGTTGGTGGATTAACTTGACTGGCGCATAAAGACAACGCCTTTATTACACAACTTTATTAGTGAAGACAGGAGTGACAGACTTTCAAAAAGAAAAAACAAACAAAAATAACAATAATATATTTTAAACACATATTTTATATGCAGCAAATAAAAATAAATGTAACATCAATTTAAACCTTAAATTTTTAACATCATGTTTTACTGTGGCTCTGCATAGCTTTTTGTATACCGAGGAATTCTGAATGAATTCAATATATCTGTATGCATAAACCTCATGCAGCCTACACTCTAAACAAATTACTTTTGAACTGTCTATGGTAATATTTCTGCAAGAAGTTCAGTGTATACATATGTGAGTATGTCACGTGATACATGAGTCCGAAAATGGAAGAAAATGTTGAAATTTGTCAGAAAAAAAAATCTACTGCTTATTTCAAATTCAGAATAAGTGCTTTTGCATAGATATTTTATTTTGCATTTGTTGATTAAGCTATGCTACTATATTTAAAGGGACAGCTTAATATGTCTCTTTCGTGTTTTTTCAAATTATGCATCAAGTTCTCACTGTCTAATTACAGCGCAATCCATGTAGTTCAATGGCGCGATGAGGCTCGCTGTGATTAGATAGTGAGCCCATGATGCACTATTTTAAAAAACAGCCGCACCGAAGAGAAGGCTTCACATTAGAGTTGTGTATAGTTTAGGTGACAAATTAAGCTTTTACAAAAAAAAACAACAAAAAAAACCAACACAAAAGGTTATCCTTATGTTAGATAATTCTGCACATAATGCAGTCGCTTTAAGTTTATAAGTATGACGTTATTCAGCTTTTACTGAAGTAATAAAAGAGGTGACTTGTACATTATTATTTCACATTATTTAAAACATTAGTTTCCAGATTTTTCAATTAACAGTACAGGGTCATTAAAACAGTTTTTTTCCTCCTTGTTGCATCTAAAATAGATAATTAAAACATGTTACAGTACTGTATTTTTTCCCCATAAAATGGATGTTACTGTACTGAAATAAAAATACTTCTTTATCTCCCTTGTAATTAAAAGGCACAGAATTTTTTTTTAAAAAAACTGCCTTGTTTGGATAGAGGGCTGGTAGAAGGGACCTCAGTATTTTGGCGAATAAAAATTAATATCTTCACTGTTTTTTCATCACAAAGTTGTGTACCAAGCACACTTTGTATTACTGCTTCTGATAAAGACACGGCTGGTGATCATAAACAGCTCATATGTTTCTATTCACATGTCATTTACCTCTTAAAGGGACATAAAACAAGTTGGGATAGAGACAAAATATAATATGTACTTTAATTACTTTACCTGCAAATTTATACTGCAGTGCCTCGCCAGTAACCCTTTCTTTTTAGTTTATGAATTGTAAAGCTCTAACTCCCCCCACACATTTCCTTCTATGGCTGTATCTATATCTATTGTTGTTTTGGTAAAATGCTAAAATGCATAGGGATTATCTGCTGGAGCAGGCCTAGAAGCTGTGAACTCAGTTGATATACAATGCCTGTGTCTAAACACCGATAAGGGGGGTGGAGTTGGCATCCAGACAGCTTAGCTATGTAATTCATTTTGCTTATTTTTGAAAATTATTTTAAAATACTTGCCAGCAATTTTTAAACATTTTTTTTAATGCAAACTTTGTTTAATTATTTATCCCTTTTAGCATATGCACAGATCTCAACCTATTTTATGTCCCTTTAAAGGGATAGGAGTCAAAATTAAACTTGCATGATTCAGATAGAGCACGTCATTTTTAAGACACTTTTAAATTCACTTATATTTTCAAATGTGCTTCGTTCTCTTAGTATCCCTTGTTAAAAAAGAATATGCACAAATCCTACACTAGTGGGAGCTGCTGCTAATTGGTGCCTGCACACATTTGTCTTTTGTGATTGGCTAACTAGATGTGTTCATCTTGCTGCCAGTAGTGCAATGCTGTTCCCTCAGCAAAGGATAACAAGAGAACAAAGCAAATTTGATAACGGAAGTAAATTGGAAAGTTGTTTAAAATTGTATGCTCTATCCAAATCATGAAAGAAAATGTTGGGGTTTCCTGTCCCTTTAAGAGTTAAGATTTTCAAATTCTCAGAAATTGAAATAAACCCTGATGACTTTTTCAAGGCTAACCCGGCTACATATATGTCCCCAATTGGCTTTAGCTGATAACAACTGCAAAACACTGCACCTTATACTAACTTTATGACAGTGTGTGGCTAGTATTGTTGTCAGCTTGGCTCCAAATAAGACATGTGGTGGTTGGAGTTTTACTATTAAAAAACAATTTCAGAATAAAAAAAAAAGTATGTTAATTAGTTTTTTAAAATGTTTAGACTTGGTTGATCTGTTATTGTATAACAACACAACAGAAATATCTTGTAATTACAAGGTGTCTACTGTCCCTTTAAACTATAATGTTCCTTTATTATTCCTATTGTACAAATGTATTTGCAAATTAGATCAGCGTGTCCAAAAATAATTGAGTATTTCTGTAATTACCTTTATTTTATAATACATGAAAAACACCAAAAATGTACTGTACTTACTAATAAATATCTAATAAACTATCTGTACTTCTGTTCAGCAGACATTTTTAAAATGCATTATTTAGGTATCAGTTTTAGGATGGCCAGTACGCATTTCATTAAATTCTAGTAATTTAAAGATTACCTCGAGTAGCATAGATTTGCATGCAGTCAGCGCTAATGCACCTCTCTTCCAGCACAGATTTAAATAAAATGATTACTTACGGTCTAATTACTGTACTTTCTAAAACTGACTATATAATTGAGGGTAAGGAAATCAGGATTATTAAAAGACCATTTGATTTGTTGACACAGGGAATTAAAGGAACTCCAGTTAATCAGGATGTTCTGTATATAAATATACAGTATATATTATTATTTTTTTGGAGCCATTTAATCATTTTAAGTATTACAAGGCACGGATCCCACACAAACAGGAAGAGAGAGATTAAAACAGACAGAATTGGGAAAAAAATGTACAGCTCTCAAATGGGGATTTAAAATGGCTAGAATTCTGCATTACAAGACTTAGTAACTAACTGAATAACAAAAATATTTATAAAATACCAGGTACTTTCAAGTCACACTAAGAGACATTGTGACACACTATTTGAGATCTGTTCATCACACTATGGTTCCTGTTTAGGACGCTGTTTAAGCAGCTTCTGGGCTCTTTTGGCACAGGTTTGGTCATGCAAGCCTGCAACGGAATGTTAAAGGGACAGTTTACTTGATTTTTTATTGTTTAAAAAGATAGATAATGCATTCAATAACCATTCCCCAGCTTTGCATAACAAACACTGCTATATTAATATACTTTCTAACCTCTAGGTGTGCCTGTTTCTAAGCCCCAGCAGGCCGCCTCTTATCCGAGTGCTTTTTAAATCTTGCACATCAGCCAGACAGTGCTAGTTCAACTGTGCCATATAGATAAGATTGTGTTCACTCTCATGGTGAATGATAAAAACCAGCACTGATTGGCTAAAATACAAGATTGTAAAAAGCACTGAGATAAGGGGCAGTCTGCAGAGGCGTAGATACAGGTAATCATAGAGGTTAAAAGTATATTAGTATAACTGTGTTGGTTATCCAAAATTGGGGAATAGGTAATAAAGGGATTATCTGTCATTTTAAACAATAACAATTTCCATGTAGATTGTCCCTTTGAGAAGAACCAGTATTATGGCAACTACTACGTGTCTGCAATATCATATGCTTTGGAAATTAAACATATTGGACTTATCAAACAACCAAGATGCATGAGTGCAGGGGTTCGGCTTCCCAAGAGCTTGTGCAAAGTTAAAGAGACATGAAACCCAAAATGTTTCTTTCATGATTCAGATAGAGCATACAATTTTAAACAACATATTTGCTTCATTCTCTTGGTATCCTTTGTTGAAGGAGCAGCAATACACTACTGAAATGTAGCCGATTGCATCATAAGCTAATGACAAGAGGAATATATGTGCAGAAACCAATCAGCAGCTAGCACCCACCTCCTGAGCCTACCTAGGTATGGTCTTCAATAAAGGATATCAATAGAACAAAGCAAATAGACAAAAGAAGTAAACTGAAAAGTTGTTTAAAATTGTATGCTTTATCTGAATCACAACAGAACAATTTTGGGTTTTATGCCCCATTAAATTCTGACTTCAGATGCTGCATTGGAGGCACCAAAGGCATTCAGGCAGGTTCCCTGTCTGGGAACATTGCCTGCACACAAAATGACAAATGGGGGCTTAAGGATCAGCAAAGTCATACTATAAAATGAAAAATTAAATTGTGCCAAAACCTAACTGTGTGAACATCAATGGCTCAGAACTCTGCATCACTTTCACATTTCTCATATCTAAGATGTAGTCACATAAAAAATCTATATAAAATATTGATAAAATAATTAAAGGGACACTGAATCCAAAAATTTTGTTTTGTAATTCAGAATGACCATGTAATTTTAAGCAACTTTCTAATTTACTCCTATTATCAATTTTTCTTTGTTCTCTTGCTATCTTTATTTGAAAAAGAAGGCATCTATGCTTTTTTTGGGTTCAGTACTCTGGACAACAATTTTTTATTGGTGGATGAATTTATCCACCAATCAGCAAGGACAACCCAGGTTTTTCACCAAAAATGGGCCGGCATCTAAACTTACATTCTTGCATTTTAAATAAAGATACCAAGAGAATGAAGAAAATCTGATAATAGGAGTAAATTAGAAAGTTGCTTAAAATTTCATGCTCAATCTGAATCATGAAAGAAAAATTTTGGGTACAGTGTCCCTTTAACCCCTTAATGACCGAGGACGTGCAGGGTACGTCCTCTAAAAAAAGGCAGTTAACGCCTGAGGACGTACCCTGCACGTCCTCAGTCTGGAAAGCAGCTGGAAGCGATCCTGCTCGCTTCCAGCTGCTTTCCGGTTATTGCAGTGATGCCTCGACATCGAGGCATCCTGCAATAACACTTTCTGGCCATCCGATGCAGAGAGAGCCACTCTGTGGCCCTCTCTGCACCGGACATCGATGGCCGGTATCGTTGGTGGGTGGGAGCCGACTTGGGAGGCGGGGTGGGCGGCCATCGGTGTGATCTGGAAGGTGGAGGGGGGCGGGATCGGGGGCGGAGCCTTCGGGGGCGCGCACGGGCGCGCGCGCGTGCACGGTGGGGGGCGGGCGGGGCGCGTGCACGGGGCGGGTGCGGGTGGGAACCGCTACACTACAGAAAAAAAGTAAGAGTAAAGTGTATTAAAAAATGAAAATAAACATTTAAAAAAAAAAGCATTTAAGCGATCTGGAAGGGGTGGGGGGTTGGTATTGGGGGGGGGGGGAAGCTACACTACAGAAAAAGGAAAATTTTTTAATAAAAACACATATTTTCACTAAAATGGGTACTGGCAGACAGCTGCCAGTACCCAAGATGGCGCACATTAAGTCAGAGGGGGAGGGTTAGAGAGCTGTTGGGTGGGGGATCAGTGAGGTTGGGGGCTAAGGGGGATCCTACACAGAAGCATATGTAAATATGCTAAAACAAAATGCACAAAAATGCACAAATTTTCCTTTTATTTTAGTACTGGCAGAGTTTCTGCCAGTACTTAAGATGGCGGGGACATTTGTGGGGTAGGGGAGGGAAGAGAGATGTTTGGGAGGGATCAGGGGGTCTGATGTTTCAGGTGGGAGGCTGATCTCTACACTAAAGCTAAAATTAACCCTGCAAGCTCCCTACAAGCTACCTAATTAACCCCTTCACTGCTAGCCATAATACACGTGTGATGCGCAGCGCCATTTAGCAGCATTCTAATTACCAAAAAGCAACGCCAAAGTCATATATGTCTGCTATTTCTGAACAAAGGGGATCCCAGAGAAGCATTTACAACCATTTGTGCCATAATTGCACAAGCTGTTTGTAAATGATTTCAGTGACAAACCTAAAATTGTGAAAAATGTAATGTTTTTTTTAATTTGATCGCATTTGGCGGTGAAATGGTGGCATGAAATATACCAAAATGGGCCTAGATCAATACTTGGGGTTGTCTACTACACTACACTAAAGCTAAAAATACCCCAAAAAGCTCCTTACATGCTCCCTAATTAACCCCTTCACTGCTGGGCATAATACACGTGTGGTGCGCAGTGGCATTTAGCGGCCTTCTAATTACCAAAAAGCAATGCCAAAGCCATATATGTCTGCTATTTCTGAACAAAGGGGATCCCAGAGAAGAATTTACAACCATTTATGCCATAATTGCACAAGCAGTTTGTAAATAATTTCAGTGAGAAACTGAAAGTTTGTGAAAAAATTTGTGAAAAAGTGAACAATTTTTTGTATTTGATCGCATTTGGCGGTGAAATGGTGGCATGAAATATACCAAAATGGGCCTAGATCAATACTTTGGGATGTCTTCTAAAAAAAAATATATATATGTCAATGGATATTCAGGGATTCCTGAAAGATATCAGTGTCCCAATGTAACTAGCGCTAATTTTGAAAAAAATATGTTTTGAAAATAGCAAAGTGCTACTTGTATTTATGGCCCTATAAGTTACAAAAAAAGCAAAGAAGATGTAAACATTGGGTATTTCTAAACTCAGGACAAAATTTAGAAACTATTTAGCATGGGTGTTTTTTGGTGGTTGTAGATATGTAACAGATTTTGGGGTTCAAAGTTAGAAAAAGTGTGTTTTTTTCCATTTTTCCTCATATTTTATAATTTTATTTATAGTAAATGATAAGATATGATGAAAATAATGGTATTTTTAGAAAGTCCATTTAATGGCGAGAAAAACGGTATATAATATGTGTGGGTACAGTAAATGAGTAAGAGGAAAATTTCAGCTAAACACAAACACTGCAGAAATGTAAAAATAGCCTTGGTCCCAAACGGACAGAAAATGGAAAAGTGCTCTGGTCACTAAGGGGTTAAATATCTATATGTTATATACTGTATTCAGCCTCTATATGCAGAATGACTTTTTTTTTTTTTAGTTGTATAATTTTAAAATGAAAAACATATTTTTCAAAAGTTTATTAGGTTTATATTATTTATTTTGCTATGGCCGAAGATAAAATCAGCTCAAGAGGCATCAATCCACTACTGGGAGCTAGTTAACACATCTGATGAGTCAATGACAAGAGGCATATGGTGTATATGTGTAGCCAACAATCACCAGTTAGCTCTCAATAGTGCATTGCTGCTCCTGAACTGTCTGTGTGCTTTTCAATAAATGATATTAAGAGATTGAAGTCAATTTGATAACAGGAATAAACTGAAAAGACAATGAAACCCTCTTTCTAAACCACAAATCTCTGTTGTTTATAAGTATATCACAAAGTATGAGGTAACAGTTGGGAAGTCTGTATTACAATAACAGAAATAATAGATAGATCCAAGACTTAATCTTGCTGTTATTTTTTTTTTATATTTTATTAATATATTTTGCCTCACATAAAAGTCTTAAAAAGTTGGATGCTGTAGGCAAAAACAATTTTCTCTAGAAAATATTTTCAGTGCCATGAAAAATATAATAAAGAATAACAAATGAAATATTAAGAAAAAAATACTTCCAAAAACATGGCAGGAGTCCAGTTCTCTAAATTAAATTACAAGACTGAATTAAATCTTAAATGTTATTCCTCATTCTGAAGCTCGTCTTGAAATTATTTTTTAATTAAAAATAAATAAATTTTGTATCTTTTATTCTTATATCAGAAAAAGCTTTGCAAGGATTTAGTGTGTATACACGTCCCCATAACAAAACATGCTTTGATCTGAGATGTCATCACCAAAAATGAAGCATGTCTGCCGAAAGATCAGAACACACGCAGGAACTGTTAGTGCTTTCGCTTTGCAGCGCTGCTCCACATCAGGCTCTCTTCAAACAGAACTGTGCTCTGGCTGCACTGTATACAGTTTTCTTAACACAGTGCAGCCAGAGCGAAACGCTGTTTGAAAAGAACAGTCAAATAGGGAGCAGCGCTGCAAAGCAAATTGATGAATGACTGGTTCTCAAGGATTTTTTAACCCCACCCCCTAGAATTTTCCAGTCTGCAAAGCTTTGACTCCTGAATGTAAGACATTCTTGCGAGCAATTCCTTTTTTTTAGGACTATATTTTTAGCTAATATTTATGTGATATTAGACCAAGAGCAAAGGAAGCAAATATATTCAAGAGACATTTATATTATTAAACTTAAATTGTCCAGTTAATCTATATATTGCAATTTAATTGGTGCTTAATAGCTACTGTCAAATTTTAAAACTGAATTTCATTTCAAAATCTCATTCTCAAATAAGTTCTGCATCTGGGGTGCACGTGTTTGTGTGCTTGCATGCGCTCAACACACAAAATACCCAACATCTATTATATGCATACAGCTAGGTTAAAAAAGTGACAGGACAGGTAGTGCTTTGAAAGCTCTTCTTACTTGGGTCCCTAACTTGCTGCAACACAAGCTAGCTTCAAATCAAACACATTGAGAAACAAACAGAGGTGTAACAGGCATATATAATTTCAAAAGCCACATACAAAACAAAGGAAGTGGACTACACTTTCAAACCAGACTGAGTAGACATCAAGTGCCACTAGCAGAAATGACCAGTTTTGGGTGCTAAGCAGTCACTCACAGACAGCTGTGTTTAACCCCAGCCCAGCAATAGGAAAAAATCACATACAAATATTGGCTTAAATACTATAGCTAACTTTTTTTTAACCTAGCTGTGTGCACCTATGTGAGTACTAGTAATATACTGGATTATTGATGACTTTTAGTGAATTGTCTGCATACAATGATAGATGCACTTCATTTTTTTCTAGTCTTATGCCATGAAACCGAGAGCTGGTTCTATAGCTAGGTTAAATAAACGGGGCAACACAGGGCATCCTTGTCTTGTGTATCTACAAAGGTTAATATAAGTAGTTAAATGAGTATTCAATATCAATTAAGGGACACTCAAGTCAAAATTAAACTTTCATGATACAGATAGAGCATGCAATTTTAAACAACTTTCCAATTTACACTTTTTGAGTCACCAGCTCCTACTGAGCATGTGCAAGAATTCACAGAATATACATATATGCATTTGTGATTGGCTGATTGGAGGAGTGGAAATAGACATGACTGAAACTTGTCAGAAAAAAAATCTACTACTCATTTGAAGTTCAGACTTACAGGCCCATTTATCAAGCTCCGTATGGAGCTTGAAGGGCCGTGTTTCTGGCGAGTCTTCAGACTCGCCAGAAACACAAGTTATGAAGCAGCGGTCTAAAGACCGCTGCTTCATAACCCTGTCCGCCTGCTCTGAGCAGGCGGACAGGAATCGCCGGAAATCAACCCGATCGAATACGATCGGGTTGATTGACAGCTCCCTGCTGGCGGCCGATTGGCCGCGAGTCAGCAGGGGGCGGCGTTGAACCAGCAGCTCTTGTGAGCTGCTGGTGCAATGTTAAATGCGGAGAGCGTATTGCTCTCCGCATTTAGCGAGGTCTTGCGGACCTCATCCGCAGTGTCGGATCAGGTCCGCAAGCCCTTTGATAAATGGGCCCCAAAGTGCTATTGCGTTGTATTTTTATCATGTATTTTTTTATTATGCAAATCTACTGTATTTACTGGGCATCCAGCACATAGGAGCTCAGGAATGTGCTTGTGTCTTTAGTACTCTATGCAGAAGTGTTTGCAACAATGTTTACATATATTACACATTGTAGGAAACACTGCTGCCATAGAATGCCAAAGACATGCAGTTTTAAACAACTTTTCAATGCATTTATAGGGGCCAATTTACTAAAGTGTGGACGGACATGATACAATGTAGCGTATCATGTCCGCCGCACATCGATAAATGCCGACAGCATACACTGTCAGCATTTATCATTGCACAAGCAGTTCTCGAGAACTGCTTGTGCAATGCCGCCTCCTGCAGATTCTCGGCCAATCGGCCACTAGCAGGGGGTGTCAAACAGCCCGATCGTATAGGATCGGGCGGACTGAAGACCGCAGCCTCAGAGGCAGCGGACAAGTTATGGAGCAGCGGTCTTTAGACCGCTGCTTCATAACTACAACAGGGGCATCAAGCAAAGCCTTAGAATAATAGGTTGATGTTTTTTTTACATATATGTTAGTTGTTTAAATATTGAAGATATAAGTGTAAAGGTTTAGTTTCTATAAAGTAATGGGTGCCGCCATATTTGAACTAGTTTTCTATTTATCTCTGTTTTATTCTGAAAACAATTAAGGACAGATAAACAAGCAATAAAATCGAGTTTGTGCAAACAAGGCTGTGTGGAAACCCTGTTACGATAACCCTATGTTCCACACAGCCTTGTTAATGTTTGTACAAACTATTTTATTGCTTGTTTATTTTTATGTCCCTAAATGTTTTCAGAAGAAGACAGATAAATAGAAAATTATGTCATATAAGGTGGTGCCTATTACTTCATAGAAACTAATCCTTTACACTTATATCTTCAATATTTAAACAATAAGGGCTAGATTACAAGCGAGGTGCAAACATTTTTTGCGCAAGCGGTATTGTCATTTTGCAAGCAGTTTTAATTGCGCTGATATAACAAGTTGAGCGAAATCGCAATTTACGCTTCAATCCTTACCGCAATCTCAGAGCTGTAGTTAACTGTTTTCCGAAACAAAAAAGTGTCAGAAAACACATCAAAACTACATTACAAAGTACAATTACACTTATAATAACACCATCTAATAAAAATTATTACAAACAAATATTGCACATAAAAGTTATAAGGGCTTAAAGATATGAGATATCGGGTGTTAGAGGGGAAAAAAAGCAGCCAAAGTACTTTCAGATACATGGCTAAAAATGTATTTGATTTGTATATATATATATATATATAATATACACACACACACATACATATATATATATATATATATGTATGTATTTACTGTAAATATTTCCCATTCCAATTTTCTGCACATAGCAGATTATGTTCTATATATATATATATATATATATATATATATATATATATATATATATATATATATATATATATATATTTATATACACACATAACATATATATATAAAGGTATAAATATATATGTGTTTAAAAAAACATCTGATATATGAAGAAATATTTTTTTATGAATAAATAGAACATATTCTGTTACGTTAAGAAAATTAGGATATAAAATATTCACATTTTAATGTCAGGTTAGTGCGATTGCGAAAATGTGTTTGTGCTAGAGAGTGGGTGTTAGTTTTTTTTCTCCATTGACTATGGGGGAGTGCGAAAACACGATCACGATTTTTTAATTTCTACTTTAAGCACGATTTGGGTTACCGCTGGAGAAAAAAAAAACAGTTTACTTTCAACTTATAATACCAGTGCAACCTAGCGGATTTTTTGCTATTGCGAAAACGCAAAATACCACTCCCCTTGTAATCTAGCCCTAAGTGTTTTATAACTCTACCTAACTGTCCTCAGCAGGAGAGCAAGATAGCAGGAAAACTTAAGTTCAAATTTAGCAGTGCCCATTACTTTATAGAACTTGGTGTAATTTGAAAAACTGCAATTTTCAGAGATAAATTACAGGTAAAGGTGACAATAATTAATGAAAATATTTACTAACGTTTTTTTTTTAAACTATAATACACATAATTAAACATTTTATATATTACAATCTCATACTGTTTCATATCCCTTAAACTAAAATAACCATTTTGACTCTTTCATATTTGACTAACTGAAAGATGTAGCGGCTGTATTTTTAACATCTTTATTATGCTGGTTTTAAATTTCATTATATTTTTACACACAAAAACTATTTCTTGTTAAATTACAAGGGGTCTCAATTCCTATAACCTTGTGACCCCAAAATATGCTGTGCAATTAAAACCAGAATATTAATAGAAATACCAGCATGCTATATATATCGTACAGCACAGATAAGGGAAAGCACTATATACTGTCATACTAATAAAACAAAACGGGAAATGTTACTTTAATAGATCTTAAAAGGCACAGCTTTTAGTTTTCTTAATCAAGAACAAAGGAATTCCATTATGGACTCACTTCATTGTCGTGTGGCGGCAGCTGGTGCAAAAGCTGTTTTATTCTTGATTTTTCTCCAGGGCTATTCACATAAGGAACTTTTTCATCTGGCAGACAGCTATAATACTGGTGGACCTAAAGGCAAAAATAATACTTTAGCTCAAATTGTATTCTTTCAAAACATTTTTTTCTAAGCTATTTCATTTTTTTTTTTTTGTGGTGCAAGGTGATATTCTATTCACAAAAAAAAGAAAGAAAAAAGAAATGCTAAGTGTCAATTAAGTAAAAATGTCACTGTAAGGAAATATAAATATATAGATCTATAAATATATATATATATATTTTAAAACACACACATAATTACTTATATATATTAAGACTAGTAAATAAAATTGCTGGTGACTGACGTAATTAGGCTTTTTTTCTACACATACAATTATATATATATTTATGTAGAAACCCTTTATCCAAACAGCTTAAGACCGGAAAATGTTTAAATTTAGGAATAGTTTGGATTTTGGAATATTTACATTTGTAAAATGGGACAATACACACATATATATATATATATATATATATATATATATATATATATAAACACACACATACATACATAAACACACACACATATATATACGCGCACATACATATATACACATATATACAGGTGAAACTCGAAAAATTTGAATATCGTGCAAAAGTTCATTTATTTCACTAATGCAACTTAAAAGGTGAAACTAATATATGAGATAGACTCATTACATTCAAAGCAAGATAGTTCAAGCCGTTATTTGTCATAAGTGTGATGATTTTGGCTTACAGCTCATGAAAACCCCAAACTCACAATCTCAGAAAATTTGAATTTTACATGCAATCAATAAAACAAGGATTGTACATAGAACAATATCAGACCTCTGAAAGGTATAAGCATGCATACTGTATGTACTCAGTACTTGGTTTGGGCCCCTTTTGCAGCAATTATTGCCTCAATGTGGCATGGCATGGAAGCTATCAGCCTGTGGCACTGCTGAGGTGTTATAAAAGACCAGGATGCTTCAATACCGGCCTTCAGCTCTTCTCTATTGTTCGGTCTCATGTCTCTCATCTTTCTCTTGGCAATGCCTCATAGATTCTCTATGGGGTTCAGGTCAGGCGAGTTTGCTGGCCAATCAAGCACAGTAATCCCACGGTCATTGAACCAGGTTTTGGAGCTTTTGGCAGTGTGGGCAGGTGCCAAGTCCTGCTGGAAAATGAAGTCAGCATCCCCATAGAGCTCATCTGCGGAAGGAAGCATGAAGTGCTCCAAAATCTCCTGGTAGGCGGCTGCGTTGACCCTGGACTTAATGAAGCACAGTGGTCCAACACCAGCAGATGACATGGCTCCCCAAATCAACACAGACTGTGGAAACTTCACACTGGACTTCAAGCATTTTGCAGTGTGTGCCTCTCCATTCTTCCTCCATACTCTGGGTCCTTGGTTTCCAAATGAGATGCAAACTTTGCTCTCATCAGAAAAGAGGACTTTGGACCACTGAGCAACAGACCAGGTCTGTTTTTCTTTAGCCCAGGTAAGACACTTCTGACATTGTTTGTTGTTCAGGAGTGGCTTGACAAGAGGAATACGACATTTGAAGCCCATGTCCAGGATCAGTCTGTGTGTGGCGGCTCTTGACGCACTGACTCCAGCCTCAGTCCACTCCTGTTGAAAGTCCCCAACACTTTTGAATGACCTTTTCCCCACAATCTTCTCCAGGCTGCTGTCATCCCTGCTGCTTGTGCACCTTTTTCTTCCACACTTTTCCCTTCCACATAACTTTCTATTAATGTGCTTTGATACAGCACTTTGGGAACATCCAACTTCTTTTGCAATTACCTTTTGAGGCTTTCCCTCCTTATGGAGGGTGTCAATGATGGTTTTCTGCACAACTGTCAGGTCAGCAGTCTTTCCCATGATTGTGATTCCTACTGAACCAGACTGAGAGACCATTTAAAGGCTCAGGAACCCTTTGCAGGTGTTATGGCTTAATTAGCTGATTAGAGTGGGACACTTTGAGCCTAGAATATTGCACCTTTTCACAATATTCTAATTTTCTGAGATTGTGGATTTGGGGTTTTCATGAGCTGTAAGCCATAATCATCACAATTATGACAAATCACGTCTTGAACTATCTTGCTTTGCATGTAATGAGTCTATCTCATATATTAGTTTCACCATTTAAGTTGCATTAGTGAAATAAATTAACTTTTGCACAATATTCTAATTTTCCGAATTTCACCTGTATGTATGTATATGTATATATATATATATATATATATATATATATATATACACATACATACATAGACATATATAAACACACTGTACTGTGCAAAAGTCTCACTAAGGTCACTATTAGATCTGTTGTTTAGCAATGTACAATGACCATGTATAATTATTTTTCAGTCTCTTTATTAGAATACATCCAGAAAACACAGGATATTTGTATGCAGTATTAAAAAATAGAAAAATAATCTGAAAAAACAGCTTCTATAGGTTAAATTGGCAAGTATTTTCTGTGACTCCTCCTTCCACTTGAGCAATAGCAGGAACCTGGCGCTCGTAAACCTAAATAGAATGGTACCCTAATTAATGTCATTGCCAACACCTGTATCTGTTCTACTATTTCATGTCAAAATGACTGTTGTGAAAAAGGTATATTACACAAAGTTTGTGCAAGACATGCTTGAGAATTACATACCTGTGATATGAGTTTAATTCATTGGTAGCTTGCTAATAAGACCAACATTCAACCACATCATTCCATTCAAAATGCCAAAGATCACAGAATTTGACAGACATAAAATCATACTTTTGCATAAGCAAGGCCACTCTTAAAGGGAACTCAGCAAACAAACTGGATACTCAAGATGTGGTATTCAAGCTGTTAAAAAGAAATTTGAAGACTCAGAGCTCAATGACAAAAATTGGCCAAGAAAACTTTCTAAATCTGATGAGAACTTTCTCAGAGTTTCTTCTTTGAGAGACCGGAAGAAGTCCAGCAAGAACCTGGCTCAGCATCTGGCCACTTCATCGGGATACAACAACAATATTGCGGTCCCAGTGAAGGAGTCTGAAAAGCAGCTGAATCGCTTCATCAGGATGCCAACCCTTCTACAGTACAATGAAGCTTGATCAGGAATGGTCTTTGTGGAAGGGTAGCAGCCAAGAAACCACTTTTCAGAAGGGGAACAGGGTGAAAAAGCTAAGATATGCTAAAGCTCACAAAGATTGGAATGAAGATCAGTGAAAAAGAGTATTATGGAGTGACGAATCCAAGTTTGAAATTTTTGGGTCCAATGGTCCACAATATGTGAGAAGAATTGTTGGAGAGAGATGGAAGCATGAGTGCTTGCGGCCTTCAGTGAAACTTGGTGGAGGGTCTGTCCTGGTTTGGAGCTGCATTTCTGCCAGTAGTGTTGGCGATATTGTCCGAATTGATGGGATCATGAATACTGAAAAGTAGAGACAGGTTTTAATGCATCCTGCCATTCCTTCTGGAAAGTGCCTGATTGGGAATGGTTTTATTTTATAGCATAACGATCCCAAGCACACTGCTAATGCAGTGAAATCCTATTTGGAGAGAAAAAAATGCTGATAAACACTGACAGTCATGGTCTGGTCTCCTCAGAGTCCAGACCTGAATATTATAGAAGCATTATGGGATCACCTGGACAGAGTAAGAAATAATAGACAACCTAAAGAAGACAGGACAGAGTCCCCAAAAGAGTTCAAAATGTGCTTAGTGCCAAGGGGGGTAACATTAAATACTGACTTTTGCCTGAAGAAGCCATTTTGCTCTGAAAATTATTTATTACTTTATTAAATTTATTAATTTATTACTTATTTTCTATTTTTTTTTCATACCCAATTCAATACTCCACATTTTTATTTCAATAAAATGTATGTATAATCATATACATTAAATCGGATGAATTAATAAAAAACATGATTATTATTTTTTTTTTAATTATATACACAGATTCTATTGTAACAGCTGTTCTAAGAAACAGTGATCTGTCCTAAACAAGTTATTAAGTGTTCTATAGGTATTTTAGTTTTGTAAGAAACATTATGAACTTACATGTTTTGAAAGGACATTTTGTTTTATTAAGGAAAATAAAGGATTATTGCTATACACGCATACTTGCCACCAGTTCCTGATTTCCAGGGACAGTCCCTGGATTTTGTTGTGTGTCCCTACATTTTCTTTGTCCCTGGAAATGTCCCGTCCAGAAGGTTTTGAGGGCTGTAGCTGAGCTGGGGCATGTGTGACACACTCAGAGCAGGTCTAGGTAGGGACAACTTGCTTCAACTTCTCTGAGTGAGCAATGTTTCATATATACAGTGTATATATATATATATATATATATATATATATAATATATATAATATATATATATATATATATATATATATATATATATATATACACATACATACATACATACACACACACACACTCCTACTGGAATATTATTATTGACTGGGTACATATTATGTGTCTGCCTAATTATGATGCTGTGTTGTAACAATAACCATATGCCCAGAATGTGTTCTAGAGACTGGTATTGTCAATATTATGGGGTTGATATAAGAGCTTTATACTGTAATCTGTTTAATAATCTATGGATATGTCTAAATTATACTATTACTATCAAATGGGTGTGATTTGATTACAGAACTGAGTGGGCGGAGCTGTTGAACAGTAGGTCATCAATACTTTGGTAACCTGCTTGCTCTGCTACAAAGTATCCCTGGATTTTTTTTTAAATGTTGGCAACTATCAATTCGCTCATTGTATATGTTGCCTTCACAGGAGGTTAATACATTCATGTAATACTAAATATTCTATTGAATTAGAGCATGTTGTTATTGAAATCACATTTCCTTTAAATGGAATTAAAGGTTGGTAGTATCCTTATGTGGGTATAAAGGCTGATAGCATGCTAAAGAGCATAATCTGCTATAATACAGCATTAAATAGCTTCTACGCTTGCTTGTGGCGCTGATCTCTGTACTAACACAGGCACCTATTAATAAACATTGTTTGGATGCTGTGCACAGAGGGAACCAGCCAATCAGCACCTAGGCACATGTATGCAGTAAAGAAAAGGCTCAAGCCTCAGCATATTACTGATTATCATGTCCCTTTAAATGTATCTTTTCATTCTTCAAACTTATGTGTGGTTCTCCGATTACTGAAGAACGATTCTACATTGAGAATTGTTTCTATATTACATATACTCTTGAGTTAGACAACTTTCTATCAGAAGAAGGAGTAAAATCCTGCAAAAGGCAAGTTATAGAGAGTTTGTGGATATTATCTAGTTAATTTATACACGGATGTAAGAAAGTGTGTTGGCCCGGATGGCAGAGAGGTAATCCTCGCATTGTGGAAACCCCTACATGCAGCACAGGCTCTGTGGCTGGAGCATACCACTTACCTACCCGCTAGGTTAGCTGCTTCCAGGCAGACTCAGAACAGAGCGGAAGCAGAGGGCTCATCTATACGAGCACGCTGTACAAGAGCCGGATAAAGTAAAAGGGACGGATTACCCCCACGGCTACTAGACGAAGTGATGTACTGCAAAGTATAAGAGGGAGTGGGCCCTAAGCGTTGATATAGCCGTGGATATAGCCTTCTCCAGAAGAGCAAAGAAAATCAGGGCACATCCGAAGAAGGGACGCCAAGCCTGAAAAAATACCAGAGGCCACAGAGTTGGTAAAGTACCTTAGAGTACATATATTTACATGGAATTATACAAGTGGGTCTGACTTATATGACCAAAGACACTGTGCTTTGGTGGTATTGTAGCCCTAAAATCAATATCGTTGAAAAAGTTCCTTTAAAGGGCAGACTTTGTCTTTTTGTTTGTACTTGCCCCAAGTCATACAACCCAGGAGTAAAAGAACCTAGGTCTCAGTATCTCCCATATCCCACTTTTTTGGGTAGGAGTAAAGTATTATATAGATCTACCTGGGTCAGCTACTCAAGAGGTGACTGATTTAACCTTTAAAAGAATTGGGGTTAATTTGGAGTTACAGTCCCAAACAATATTGCCGAAGAAAGTCCCTCATTTGGAGAAGAGTGAGGCCTAGTAATTCCCATAACCCTCTGTGGGGTAGGAATAAAAGTGTGTGGGTCCCAATAATCCCCAGTTGTTTTCTTTGTCTCCTCCCTCCTCTCTTGTCTTATAAGCAGCCTGTTCCCTTTTGCACATACACTCTGAGACGAGAATTTACAATGGGGTGGCAATAAAAGTTCAATGCTACTGTGACGTTCAATACTAAAGGCTGTGATATTTACACGTAGACACACATTAACTTAAAGAGACTGCCTGGACTTTACCTATAGAAATGTTTTGGAAACCAGACTTTTTGCTCCCTTTGCAAAATCTGTTTTTGTCATAAAGACCTGGACATAAGGCACTATTTGATATTCATATCTTTATGTTGTTTGAGGGGCCTTCCCCTCTGTTTTTTCTTTTGCTTTTTTTTTTCTCTCCCTCTTTCCTTATTCCTTCTCCCTTGAATTGGGGAGGGCTGATCCAACTGACCTAACTGTTGGGGAATATTGTTCTGCGATTGTTCTGTCATTGGCTATAAATATGTCTAGATGGCTATGTATAATGTAATATACTATGTATAATGTAATATACTATGTTCATATTTCGTCAGTAGATATAACTAACATAGGCATTTGAATCTTAAAAAAGTGGAAAAGAGGCGGTGATATATGTGTAGAAAACAATAGAAGGATAAGGAGTTCGCTATTTATTTTCTTGAATTATTTGAGTGAACACTTTTAGGCATTTATATAGGTATACATTCTTGACTACATTACAAATTCACCTCAATATACACATATACGGGCTCTCAGTGGGCTCTGTTATATCACAGAGGTAATTTTTTTTTTCTCAGAAGTTCTTTGACACTATTTTGGCTTTAAATACTAAAGAGCCAGAGTCTGGCTACACATTTGCTCTTTCTTTTTTCTTTTTCACTGGCAGCACCCTTTCTGTTTTCTGTTTCACAGAAATATTATATAATTCACTACATGGATAAATTTATCACTAATTACAAGATCAAGTCTCCAAGTATGCCGCCTAAAAGCAGAGATAAGAAAAATTGGACTAGTATAGACAGTGTCACTAATCCTTCTACTATAGGTATGTTACCAGAGACAATGATACCAGAACCGCATGAAATAGTCAAACAAATTACAGAGCTCATGCTACCGCAATTTGAGCAGATTAAAACTGATATATTGAATCTAACTACGGAAATTAAGCAATTTGCACATAGATTGAATGAAGTAGAACAAAGGGTCTCTGATTTAGAGGATGTCAACTCTCTTCAAGAGGAAACTATTAAACAACAAACAAAACATATTATAGATATGCAACAAAAAATAAACGAGATTGAAGATTGTGCAATGAGGAATAATGTTAGATTCATAGGTATACCTGAAACAGTTGCACAACAAGATTTACTTAATTATGTATCAGTATTGTTTCCTCAGACCCTGGGAATTGAGCCAAGTTTACTACCCTTAGCGGAAGAGAGGGTCCATCGTATAGGCTTACAAAAAACCTTATTCAGTGGCCTCGCTAAAAATAGATCAGTGATTGCTAAATTTTTTAACTTTCAGGATAAACTCAGCCTCTTGCGCCAGTATAAACAGAAAATTCCTTTTATAATTGGAGATAACAACATTTTAATGTTCCAAGAAATTTCTAATGAGACCTCTTTAAAGAGGAGAGAAATTGTGCCTTTTTGCACCAAATTAATCAATATGGGTATGACGGCCACAATTGTATATCCAGCAACAATAAAGATTTTTTTACAGAAAATGAGCAAGTGATGCTGAGTGAACTGGGAGAAGTAAAATATTTTTTTAAAAGTAAAGGTATTCCTTTGTAAACTATTGATACATATGTACATATAATACACAGGTATTATTTAAAACTAGAATAGGATGCAATATTGGTAAAGATGGCCAATCTAGCGGATAAGAGTACAGTGGTTGTATTTGATGTGTTCATTGCCAACTTCTTTTGTTTTTTATTGTATAATACAAGGAGTGGTTTTCCCCCCTTCCCCCCCCATCGGTCCCCCCTCACGCTAGGAGGCAATGTAGATTTAATTGCAGGCTAATGATATATTTTTATAGAATAAGTAAATGAAGGATCAACTAGTTATGGTTTCATGGAATGTAGGAGGTATCACATCCCCTCAAAAACGGAAAAAAAATATCACAACTTAAAAAGATGTAAGCCTGACATAGTTTTCCTACAAGAGACACATCTAAAAGATGTAGAACTGGCTAAGTTAACAACAGGCTTGGTGTGGGAGGTAGTGGGGACGTCTTGTCTACATAGGAAGAAAGGGGTCACGTTTCTCTTGAATAAAAAGCTCCAATATAGAATCCTACAGTCAGAATTGGATCCAGATGAAAGATTTATTATCCTCCAATTGGAGGTTGAGGGATTGATCTTAATATTATGCAACATTTACGGCCCAAATAAACCGGATAAGGTATTCTGGGGTACATTACAAGTCAAACTCCTTCCATTTTATTCGAAAAATTTAATTATAGCGGGTGATTTTAATCGGACACTATACCCTACACTAGATAGATTGTCACATACTGCAATTAGAAACACTAAAAAGGAGGCTAAAGCAGCTAAAATGTTTGATAAAACACTTAGGGTTAAAGACATATGGCGGATACAGAACCTGGATGTAAAAAGGTATACATGCGAATCCCAGGCTCACCAAACAATGTCCAGGCTGGATTACTTTTTGATAGCAGACAAAATGTTAAATTATGAAACACTAGCTGATATTAAAGAAATTTTAATCTCAGATCATGCCATTATTACTTTAAATATTAAAATTCAGAATAATCGGATAGCAGGTAATAGGTTTTTCTTTCCGAAGTATCTTATGTCTAATGTGCAGTTTAAAACATGGCTAAAGCTAAGATGGAGGGAGTTTTATAAACATAATTACGCCCCAGAAATATGAACCGAAATCCTTTGGGAAACATTTAAAGCTGTAATAAGGGGAGAAATTAAGGCTTACCTAGTCACACAAAAACGTATAATTTCAGCCAGAAATACACAACTGGTGAATCAGTTAAGAAACGCATATAATAGCTATATTAATGATCCAACCCAGATAAGGTGTGAATCCTACCAGAGGAAAAAAAAGAAAGGGAGGCATTTATATCCCAAAAACTGGCACGAGAAGAGCTAAGGACTAGGTTTTCTTTTTATAGGTATGGGGGTAAGGCTGGGCATTTTTTGGCTAATATAATAAAAATTAAACAAAAGAAATCTTTGATTGAAGCTCTTAAAACTCCATAGGGTAGAATTACCAATATCAAAGGAATTGAAGAACACATTCTACAATTTATTTCAGAAATTATATTCAGACCAGGAAATAAATTTACAAGCAAAAAGAGAATTTTAGGAGAGAGCTGAAGATTCCCAAGATAGGGAAAGTTAATTTAAAAGAGCTAAATAAACCTGTCTCCCAGCAAGAAGTTATAAATGCTATTAAGAGATCAGCGGCCAACAAAGCTGCCAGACCCGATCAGATTCCGGCAGTTATATAAATGTCTGATAGATGAAATTGTACCGACTCTGGTAAAGCTATTTAATAATTATTATATAGATGGTATGCCTTGTTCTAAGTATTTTACGTCATCTTTAATAGCCTTAATTCCTAAAAAAGGGAAAGATAAAGAAGAGATAAGTTCGTATAGACCGATTTCACTTTTAAATAGTGACTATAAAATTCTGACAAGTGTTATAGCAAACAGGTTTAAACTAGCCATGGATCCCATTATCCACAAGGATCAAGTAGGCTTTATGCCTGGCAGAAATTCCTCACGTAATTTAAGGAAAATCCAACTGATCTTGAATGCTTATCAGAATATAGGACAGAAAAGAAATCAGGTCAGAGCACCTGACGCAGCAATAGTGACATTAGATGCAGAGAAGGCCTTCGACTCCATTACTTGGGACCATTTGTTTTCAACACTTACTAGGTTTGGAGTTGAGGGTCCGTTCGCAAAATTTGTACATATAATCCATCAGCAATCAAACGCTGCTATTATAATTAATGATAGGTCAACGGCCAATTTTCAGTTACATAGAGGCTCAAGACAGGGCTGCCCACTATCCCCCTATTTATTTAATCTGGCACTGGAACCATTGGCTATTCGCTAAGGAAAGACATGGAAGGTATTAAAATCAATGCAAGACAGGTTACAACTTTATTATATGCAGATGACTTATTAATATTTTTGTCTAATACTAAGGATAATATCCCTAGATTAATGCAAATCTTACAGGAATTCAGTGCCTTTTCAGGCTATAAAGTTAATACAATGAAATCAGAGAATTTTTGGCTAAGGAAACAAGAAGCTATTGAAGCATTTACGTATCTGGGTATTAAATTATCTAAAGATAGCAATGAATGGTATAGGCTCAATTACCCCCCTATTTTCTCTAAAATAATTAAAGAGCTCAAAAATTGGGCTAAATTTAAACTAACTCTAACAGGTAAAATAAATCTGATAAAGATGATAACATTCCCAAAACTCTTGTATTTAATGCAGAATATACCGATTTTGATAAAACGTCAAG